>NC_052331.1:20423764-20723764 GCF_016432855.1 Salvelinus namaycush
CAGGTTTGGGTCTCACAGCATGTAGGTTCCCCTCACTCCCAGCCCTCATAAGCCTCTCCCCGACCCGCAGCATACAGGAGCGATTACCTGCTGGGCACTCCTTCCTCTGAGAGGGCTGCTTGGACCCTGCCGAGGAGGGTCTGCCCTGCCTGGATGACTTGGATGTCATCTTTCCACCGGTCAGATACTCCAGGGCGTCTTGTATATCCCTCCGGCTTGCTCCTCTCTCTCTCACACACTTCTGTCAGTCAGTCAATCCAGTTGGTAATCAAACTCTCTGGGTGATCTCTGTAGGCTGAGTGTCAAGTATTGACTGGACACGAAAGCCGAGCTGTCTGTCGCCTACAAGAAGAAGGTATTTTAAGACAAAGCCCAGCTCCTTAGTTAGATAGACTGTAGTTCATCAGCTGAGAGTCGATTCCACGTGTGCACTCTGCCGCGCTGTGCCTTGCAGTATGGTCTGCATTGGGAGAGTCACAAGCTCTCTCTCTCTCTCTCTCTCTCTCTCTCTCTCTCTCTCTCTCTCTCTCTCTCTCTCTCTCTCTCTCTCTCTCTCTCTCTCTCTCTCTCTCTCTCTCTCTCTCTCTCTCTCTCTCTCTCTCTCTCTCTCTCTCTCTCTCTCTCTCTCTCTCTCTCTCTCTCTCTCTGTTAATCTCTTCACATTCTTATAGTAAACAATCCTTAAATGATCCCACACTGTTGACAAATGACCCCTAATCTAGTCAAACGGCTGCCAGGGGTAAAAGTTAAACCCATCCTTAATATGAAGGTAATCTCAGAGCAGAATGTTTAGCCTACACCATATTAATTCATAAGGCTGCAAACAGCACAGATGATTACAGTTTGACAGTTGTAATGCGTCTGCTGGGAAGGCATGGATTCCAGCGCATGCAGGCAGCTTCAGCCTCACTAACAGAGAGGCAGATATATTCTGTAGAGTAGTGAGCTCTGCTCTCTGATAGGCTGCCTCTTGGAAATCTGCATGCCCTCCCGAGCTGCTGGTTAGTGAAGCGGTGTATTAAAGAGATTGAGCGGAAAATGTTTGTTCTGCTGAGTGTGACTCTCTATAGAAGCTTTCATGTCATGATATTCAGATGGATTTTGAGATTTGCACAATTTTTGGGGAACTGTTTTGGTTCGTGAGCACTACTTTCAAAACAACTGGCCGAAATTATACAAAACCTTTATGACACATCCAAGTCCACATCATCAGATATTACAGATATACAGGTGTACTGACAGACAAACTAACAGATAGGCCTAGTTGTAATTTAAGATAATGGTAGGCTACATAGATACAACAGGGATTTGGTTCATTGTTAGAATATCTCTGAATAATTAATGGATTCTTTGGACAAAATCCAAACAGTTGATGTGTGTTTCGATGACAGGAGAGATTGAATGTGTTAGAAAATGCCATGACAGAAAACAGTAACAACTAAAATATTGGTGGATACAAATAAATATAATATATTACAATTACAGAAACAGTGTAAATAAAATAGCTGGGTATGGATAAAATAAAACACCATACTGTAGCGTAGCATGTGCATGTGAAAATCCATTTGAATAACATGACATGAAAGCTTCTATAGAGAGTCACACCCAGCAGAACACACTTACCCAGAAACTGAAACGTGCCGGGCATTGTCCTGATTCAGAGGGGTTGGGTTAAATGCGTAAGACACATTTCAGTTGAATGCATTCAGTTGTACAACTGACTAGGTATCCCTCTTTCCCTTTCCTTTCCCTTCCCTAGTTTTGAAGAGTCGGAAGAATTCAGGAAGTATAACTGACCCAGTGATGCTCCCAGTATCCGACGCTCTCAGACTCCAACGCTCATAGCCTCCATTGCCTCAAGAGGATTAGGATGTGAGATGTGTCAGTCAGATAAACAGAGCCAGGAAATCACAAATGAAAGCCACCATGTCAACTAAACACCATCTCCCTAAACATTTCTTTGTGGGCACATTTAGAAACTTACGTATGTAACGATTTATCCTAAAAGGCTGGCTGGGGTTGGTTTTTACATAATAATAGATTATGTTTGTATATAATCGCCTCTATTAAAAGAGTACACACAGGGTATTGTGGTGAAATTCATCTGTCTGTGTTGCTGGTTGGAACTAACCTCATTCTTATAGCCATAGAAACCCACAGTACAGGTTCTCCAACAGTTAAATGTGGGGTAATGGAATGTGGTTCAGCTTCTCACTAAACCACTGATCTCCACTCTCCCTATCCTACTAGACCTCCAGGAGTTAAACTAAATGATCTGTATTACAATCCTCTATTAAGTCCTGGCCGCCTCACAGTTAAATGACCCAGTTCAATCATATAGTATAAGGGACCGATTCTCTCTGTAGTGATGGAGGACGAAGACTCTTCCATTGGACTGTTCCCTCACCATGATACTGACACAGGATGGTAAAACTTCATCATCATGGGAACAGCCCTGAGGGGTTCCATGGTATTTGTTAATGAGGAGTTTCTGCATTGGTCACAGAAGTTCCTGAATATTGGTGACTTAACATTTGTATGGCACTGAAACATTGAGAACAAGTCCTGCCATAATAATTTCTGTAGGGTGAAGCTTTGGCTTGCTGAAATTCTTACCTTGAAGTTGTAGGCTTAACATGCATTGGAGACTGTTCTTGTCTTCAATAGAGTAGACCCCCAAACTATCTAAAACACAGCCAAATAATTAAATAAATGTTTATTCACAAAAGGACATCCACAATCTAATAAGACAACTAAGTATATTATTTACTTACAGAACATTTCAAATGGAGAACATGTTTATTGTTCAAATCAATGCCCCCAAAAAGAGCCGTCATGCAAATTTCCGGAGACCAATTTAAATGTAGCTCAGTCGGTAGAGCATGGCTCTTAGTGGATTCGATTCCCAGGGCCATCTATACATGAAACATTAATGCACGCATGACTGTAAGTCGCTTTGGATAAAAGCGTCTGCTAAAAAGCGTCGGTATACATTACATTATAGGCCACTACGCGCTAAAACACTATGTTCTAAACTGTACTGACAGTATATGCATACAGAGGCATAGGAGTGTGTAGATTAGATGCATCATTAACTGTCATCATCCTCATGGCCGGAGAACCGCAACCATTTTGGGGGATACATTTTTTATTTTGGGGGAAATCAGCTAACTTACTGCATTCCAGGCTAAGATACGTTCTTTGCAGTTTTAAAGCTAATTTCCTGGAATTCTACACTTTTTGCCATGAGGCAGGGATTTTCTTCTTCTGTTTTATAGCTCATCTCATGTTTTTGTTCACATTATTCACATTGTGCTATCATATGCTATCTGGGGGCCCCAACCCTCCCAAAATATACAGTATATATTATTTTTGCGTTGGGGGCCCCCTGGAGGTTGGGGGCCTGGGGCACATGCCCTGCGTGCCCGTTTGGTAACCCGGCCCTGGTCATCATAATGATTAAGATCACTGTCCTGGCTCTCTGTATCATATATGGGTGTGTGGTCTATTTGCAGGCTAATGTCCAAAAATATCTCCCCACCACATGTTCCAGGGGGAGACAGTTCTGCTGTCATGATTCTCTGAAGCATAAAAAATGGCTTTAATAGGGGTTTATTTTAAGAAGCTCTGCTCTGCTCTGTCCCTTCATGTCCTGAGAAAGGGCCTGGCCAAGGGGGTTTCCCTAGCCCTGAGAAATAACACACAGACACAGGCAAGGAAGCACACAGAGGTCCCTAGCTATGCTTTCAGGGTTATGGGAATATGACCTGGCACAAGCAGTATGACCAGTATTTAGTGGGCACTTGAGAGGGCACTGTTTTACAATGGGGTAAGTTGATCAATTCCAGATTAAAGCCTTGCAGAGAAACACCAGTAACTTAGAGGAAATGCTTGAAGATATACACCACTGATTAACGGGGGCTGAGCTAGAGCGGTGTTTGTGAGACAAGGGCGGATCCAAAAGGTGTTCGGGGCCGGGTCTTTTCTACAAAAACGTCTGTAGATTCCGAATTGTTTGAGCTACAAGATTGTTTTCCTCTACGACTCTCACAAGCTACAAAGAGTCGTTAGAAGATAAGGGGTTCCTCAACATAGAAGATCATTGGAAATCCTAGGATATACAGTAGTGTCTATAATACTATAATAAGCTCACATAGTTTCTGTGACAAACTCCACACAGTTGTCACTGACTAGTTGGATATTCATTTCCCAGTGAGCAAACAATTCCTGTACTTACATCATTCTTATAAATTCATTTTTATCAGGTTTTTCTTTGGTGGACCTTATTTTTTTTATTGACATTTGGCAACTGTTTATGTCAAATTGTTTTGTGTTCTACTTGTATCCCTGGTTGTCCTGAAAAGAAAATGGTAAAACACTTCATTGTGAGGCGAAATATGCAGTGCTTTCAGAAAGTATTCACACACCTTGACTTTTTCCAAATTTTGTTGTGTTATAAGGTGGGATCAAAACCTATTGTAATTTTTTGTCAGCGATTTACAGAAAATACTCTGTATTGTCAAAGTGGAAGAAAAATTCTAACATTTGTAAACAAATCCCAAAAATAAAACACTTATATATCTTGATTACATAAGTAGAGTCCATACATGTTAGAATCACATTTGGCAGAGATTACAGCTGGGTAAGTGTAAAAGCTTTGCACACCTGGATTGTACAATATTTTCACGTTATTCTTTTAAAAATTCTTCAAGCTCTCTCAAGTTGATTGTTGATCATTGCTAGACAGCCATTTTCAAGTCTTGCCATAGATTTTCAAGACAATTTAAGTCAAAACTGTAACTAGGCCACTCAGGAATATCCAATGTCGTCTTGGTAAGCAACTCCAGTGTAGATTTGCCCTTGTGTTTTAGGTTATTGTCCTGCTGAAAGGTGAATTGGTCTCCCCGTGTCTGTTGGAAAGCAGACTGAACCAGGTTTTCCTCTAGGATTTTGCCTGTGCTTAGCTATATTCCATTTATTTTTACCCTAAACAATCCCTAGTCCTTGCCAATGACAAGCATACTCATAAAATGATACATCCACCACAATGCTTGAAATATGAAGGGTGGTTCTCTGTGATGTGGATTTGTGCCAAACATAATGATGTTTATTCAAGATAGGAAGTACATTTCTTCATCCATTTTTTTGCAGTTTTACTTTAGTGCTTTATTGCAAACAGGATGCATGTTTTAGAATGTTAGTATTCTGTACAGGCGTCCTTCTTTTCACTCTGTCATTTAGGTTATTGTTGTGGAGTAACTAGAATGTTGTTGATCCATCCTCAGTTTTCTCCTATCACAGTCATTAAACTCTGTAACTGTTTTAAAGTCACCATTGGCTGGGTGTATTGATACACCATCTAAAGTGTAATTAATAACTGCACCATGCTCAAAGGGATATTCAATGTCAGCTTTTTTGTATTTTTACCCATCTACCAATATGTGCCCTTCTGTGCGAGGCATCTGTGCGAGGCAAAAACAAATACCTCCCTGGTCTTTGTTTTGAATCTGTGTTTGAAATGTACTCCTCGACTGAGGAACCTTACAGATAATTGTATGTGTGGGGTACAGCGATGAGGTAGACATAACTGATAGGGTTGAACATCACATTTATGTAGCTAATAGCCAATGACAGGTGCTTTTCACAGCACAGGCTATAGTGTGAATTTTTCGATGTATTGAATGTCAATACTGTAGTCTTCTTTAATATCCAAAATGTATTGTGTATAACCAGATAATTGTAGCTGTACTTTGGTGTTGTTATTGATACTGAATGATGACTTATTTTAATGTTTGGAACAAGGTGAAGGAACAAGTGTCTTCTCAGCGCTCTCTCTGGCGCCCTCGTGTGGCCATACATGGATATCATATTTGGGAACATTTTCAGACCCTGATTCGTTAAACTTTTTCTTTTTTTACTGCAGAGTAAGTCATATACTATGCTTCATCAGTCAATGTAACATAACATTTTAAGTACCAAAACATCACATGACATTCAACATGAAAAAACACAAGCAATGTCTGTTTCATGTTTCTGAATGAAACCAACCTTGCAGCTCTTTTCAGCAGTGCTCAGAGAGGGCCCTTGATTCCTGCTTCTCTGAGTGAGTCATCAGGAAATGTGATTTTGTCATGTTAATTTAGTTGTGCTTCCCTGAAAGCAGCAGAAGAGGCATGTGAAAGGACAATCTTGTGTACTTTGGCAGTGTGACTGAACTGATATAGAACATCCAATGAGAGGTGAATAAGAGAGGTTTGCCAAGTGATTTATGGTTTATTGATTTTATTGCCACTCTTGGCCACAGAAACTGATGGAGAGTTTACTATCACAGAGAAATGACAGAGAACATGGAGGAAAATGACTAAAATATCCTTGTAGGCCTTCAAGTGTTTCCTCTCCATTAGGCCCTGATATAAAAGTGTTGCCAATTCACACACGGTTGGCATGAAATATGACAGTCATTATCTCCACAGACTGGGCATAAAGTGGTTGTGTGTCATAATCATAAAGGAGCCATTCTAGTTTTTACTGTTATTGAAGCACTTTGTAATGGTCTCAACTAGGACGGGATATAATATGGCTGAGGCTCCTCTCCTCAAAAGGCTTGTGACCATTAGAGATTCTATTTCTATCCGTGTGATGTCATCGCATAAGAGATCAGAGATGATGTTGGAGGGAACAGATGATAATATTATGGAAGTAAAATATCTGTAATCTGAATAATATACAATTAGTGTTCTGGCCCCTAAAATCGGTTTAAAACCTTTTGTATTACAACACTTCTCTGCTCCCACAAACAAACCATATGTCTGATTAAACCTCAAAGTGTCAGATGCTACTAAACCTCTGACTAATTAATTACTTTATTTATTTGCATATGTAGGCGTCGCAGTACGGATTATTTCAGTACGGGATGCCATTTGTTCCAAATATTCAAGTTTCCTCTGAGTGATGTTATTGTTGTTGGCTGTCCTGGGTGGGTTGGCCTATAAGAGCTTTGTTTAGATTTTTTTCCTGTCCAATCTGGCTCTCTCTGTGTGTGGACCATGTTGTGATCCCATGGGGTTAATTTGCTGACTCTGTCTGTCCCCTTAACAAGTCGCCTGCTGTGGGCTCTGGCTGCCTCTGAATGATTGTGTCATGTGCTGCCAGGCTTAATCTATTTTGTGGCCAGGGTATTTAGTGATTTCATCAGGCCTTGGCTTCCCCCACATGAGCTATAACCTTTACTCTCTATTCTATTTTAGAAGCTACAGCAATGTGAGGTGATATTTTGGACGTTCCAGATTTTGTGGGCTGAAAGCAAGATGATGCTTGATTCTGATTAAATCCTTTAGCAATAAATGAAAAATATTATAATATAACTTTACATTTCTTAGAATGTTGTCTTTTTTGTGAATCAAAATTCAATACGCATGCTATGTGTATGCTGCTTGCAGATTATATGGAGTCTACATTATGGCAACAGCCTGTTGAATAATTGGCTGAGTGCCCAACTCTGCCTTGGTTTGTTGATTAAAAAACAACAGCTTTGTTGACCTGATTACCACAAAGTACTAATAATATTAATTACTGGGGTACTGCATTACAAATGCCATTTGAGCTATTGTGGTTATTACCAGTGCCGTCATTCTGGGCAGGTGTTTCAGCCTAGTTCAGTGCTTTCTGTGGCAGAGGGGCAGCCAGTGGAAAATCCAGAGCGTAGGGGTTAGGTAATGTTCTCTAGTTGTACTGTGATTGGCTCAGTGTTCTGTCACTCATGGGGACACTACACCACCGCCAAATCTAAGGGTAGAGCTCGAAAATTCAAGCCCCTTGGTTGCTGCCAAAGAGTTACATTAGAAGTGCCCATCCAAGAAGGCTCAAGGTCATTGGCCACAGATAAAATGATGTCAAATCACGTTATATCTGCAGTAGCTTTGATTGGACTGATCATCATACTTTCAAAATCTTAGCTAGCAGTCATCATCATGAATGAAGTTGACAATCTACTGGCAAATCATTTTCAATCCTTGTCATATGAAGAGAAATAATGAAGATAAATCATTGATAAAATGTATCAGTGCTCATTGGCCATTGGACATAAACATTACATAACAAGTTGTAGATCACAAATGCAGCAATGAGTTGTTTGGAAGGAATCAGTGGCTAACTGCAAGCATTGCAAAGGATTCACTAACCTGATATTCAGTGGAGTGGGTGTGTGGTCCCAAGTCTGGGTTTAAGGTTTCTCTTTTCCAAGCTTAAAATGATTAACATTCAACATTGGCCATGCTGTCAATCCAGCAAGATTTATACCGTTCTCAAAACAACTGTTAACTCGGAACTGGGAAATCTGACTTCAGTGAGTTCAAGACAACTGGGAACTCGAGGAAAAAACGAGCTCCGACTGGGAAAATTTGTCTTGAACGGTCATCCAACTCAGAATTATAAGTCGGGAACTCAGGCCTCTTTCTAGAGCTACGACCTGAAGATTACTGACATCATCATGATTCAACCTCATTTTTTTTAGAGTTCCCAGTTGTCTTGAACGCACCATAAATCCAGAGAATGCCAGACTTTGATGAAAAAGTTTGATGACACATTCTTTCCCACAAAGGACCTTCCTGTTCAAGTGAGTACATTACAACAAGGTGTGTCAAAAAATGTATTGTATGCTGCTGCATAAATTATGTAATATGCCAGGGAGATATGTATACTGTAGCTAAGAAAGTAATACTAAGTGTATGTTGTGTAGTAAGCTGTTAGTAGCCCATTAGCCTCACCCTAGTCATTTGGTCTATTTTCCCCTCTTAATTTAGCCTACTCTTCTGACTTGGTGGTGCACATGTAGTCTATATTCTGTTTTAGAGAAATGTAATCATCGAATATTGTAAGAGCTTTCATTGTCTGCTTATATGCCCCCTTTATTTATCCTATGGTTCTGACTTGGTGCACAGGGAGAATATTGTAACAACGGCCCATGTTCTGAATTCTGTCACTGTACATTTCAAAAGTGCTGAACGGGGGGACAAAATGGCGCCATAGAGAGAACACTGTGTTTCAGCGAGCTCCCGTGGCATTCGTAAATTTATATTCTTTCATTAATCTCCTAGCTTGAAAAAGTGGTAGAATTGGCTAAATAAGTTATCCTGCAATGAGTCTTGACGGTTATTTCTCAAAAATCTCCGACAACATGCCCAGCAGAGCTACTAAGAACTCGACCAAAACCACCATCCCTGTAGATGTGCAGGAGGAGCTAGCTTACGTTAGCGAAGCTAACACCGTTGCGGATCCAGGCACAATGGACCTGGTGATTCAAAAGATGACGGACAACATTACTAAAGTGATCGATGTTAAGATAAGAACGGTCTTGGAAGCAATAGCAGGCCATTCAGCTGAGTTACAGAGGGTGGTCAAACGTGTCGATGAGGCGGAAGGAAGAATTGCTACAGTGGAAGCTTCAACTACATCTATGGACACTAAGATGAAAGCACTTGAAAAACAGGTGCGCGAAATGGCGGAGCACATTGACGACTTGGATAATCGAGGACGCAGATGCAATATTCGTGTTGTGGGACTCCCGGAAAATTCTGAAGGAACACGTTCAGTAAAATTTTTTGAGGAATGGATCCCTGACTACTTACAAATGGACACTAAGGCTGGTCGTGTGAAGCTGGACAGAGCCCATCGCTCTCAAGCACCGATACCCGGTCCCAACCAGCGCCCACGGCCAGTGGTTATAAAGTTCCACAACTTCACCGACAAGCAGCGCGTTATGGATGCGGCTAGAAACATCGGCTCTGACGGTAGTCAACGTAAAGGTCCAAAGGTCTCATTCTTCAATGATTACTCCACAGCGGTTGTACGAAGACGCAAAGGGTTTGATGAGGCGAAGGCTCGACTCAGGAGAATGAAGATGGACTACGCACTGTTGTACCCGGCCACATTGAAGATTATGGTCAACGGATCGCCTAAGAAACTCTCCACACCTGCAGAGGCTGCTGCGTTTATTGACTCTCTCGGGTAAATAACTTTAAGCTGCGCCGCCGCAGCATTGGATAACTTTATTATCTTCTTTGAATCTGATCAGGAAACAGTGGTGTGAGTTCTCACATGCTCCGGTTCAGTAATATTCGTATTTTTATTATTTTTCTTGCTAAAGTAACTGCCGCTATAGCTCAGGCTGAGATATGGGTGAATCTATATTGGTGCCCAGGCTTGGTTTTAGGTGGAAGAGCCTCAATCTTCATATATTGATTTTCATTTTCATATGTATAAAGGACGAGGCTATTGAGTGGCAATGCAGACTTAAGAGTCTACATTGGAAAGTTGAAATCCCCTGCATGTTAGCTAGTGGGAAAACCCCCTTTTGGATCTTTACATGTTTAATTTTTGGGTTTAGTATAGTTAGAGTTCAGGGTTCATATCGTTTGTTTATGCTCGGTGAGATAGAGGAGAGTTCAACACATGGAAAAAGGTACCACCCCATTTTTACGGTGGGATTCAGTCTGAATATGAAACGGTCAAAGTGCAATGGCAGGTAACACACTGCGGGTATGTACATGGAACATTAGAGGGAGCCATAATCCCATTAAAAGGAAGAAGGTACTGTCGTTTTTGAAAAAAGAAAATATTGATATTGCCCTTGTTGCAAGAAACTCATTTGGAGGATAAGGAGCATCTGAAATTACAACAAGGGGGGTTTGGTCAAGTGTTTTTCTCATCATTTACATCCAGAAGTAGAGGTGTAGCAATTCTTGTGAAAAAGAACTTACCACTTAAGGTCTTGAATTGTGTGAAAGATAAATTTGGTCGCTTTGTTATAATTAATGGTACTTTACAAGGGCAGAAAATCTCCATAATGAATATTTACTTTCCCCCTGCCCACCCCCCTGATTTCCTCACTAAGGTATTTCTAGACTTTTCAGAATTAAACTCAGACACTGCAGTGGTTGGAGGAGATTTTAATTGTTTGTTGAACCCCCTTATTGATAAGTTTCCCAGCGGTATAGCTTCACTCTCTCCTCGAGCTAAGTCACTATTTGTGATGATCTGGGGTATGTGGATGTTTGGAGAACTTTTCACCCCTCCAACAGAGAGTTCACTTTTTTCTCTGCACCTCATGGATGTCAGACTAGAATAGATTACTTTTTTATGCCCAGGACGTCTTTGCAGTCTGTTTTATCCGCTAGGATAGGAAGTATAGTCATATCTGATCATGCGGAGGTGATCCTGGACATAAAACTCAACGGGGCATTCAATCTGTCAAGACATTGGAGGTTGAATACAACCATCCTTAAAGACCATACGTTCACATCATATTTTATTACAGAGTTTAAAGCATTTTTCTCTATTAACTCTCAATCAACAGATAATCCCTCGCTCCTTTGGGAAACCTGTAAAGCGTACGCCAGGGGTCTGATTATGTCATACACAGCCACTAAGAGGCGGAAAAAGCGTGAAAAGCAAAAAAGGTTAGAGGGTGAATTGGGAACTAAAGAGAAGGACTACATTAAAACTCCCACGCCTGCCCTATTAAAGGAAATATCAGTTCTTAGATCAACGTTGGACTCTCTCCTAACACAGGACGCTGAAAAGAAAATGGGATTTGTCAGGCAAAAGCTATATGAACATGGCGATAAGCCAGGAAAGTACTTGGCGTACCTAGCTAAAAAGAGAGCTGACTCAGTCAATTGCTACTATTACTGATTCGGATGGCAATCATTTATATGAAAATAAATTGATAAATGACTCATTTAAGAAATTTTATGCAAATCTTTATGCCTCAGAACTGCCAAATGACGCACCCAAATTAATGGAGAATTTATTTTCTAAGATTGAGCTCCCTACTATCTCCGAAGAACAGAGGTCTCTCCTTAATGCCCCTATCACCGAGGAAGAGATAATGTTCGCAATTAAGAATCTGCAAAACGGTAAGGCTCCAGGACCAGACGGGTTTGGTAGTGAATTCTATAAAGAGTTTCATGGCCTGATCCTTGAGCCATTGCGTGATATGTTTAACCACTCATTTTCAAATGACCAGCTCCCTCAAACGCTGAGGGAAGCCAACATATCACTTATTCTTAAAAAGGGAAAATGTCCAGAGTCTTGTTCCTCGTACAGACCAATTTCCCTTCTGAATGTGGATAGAAAATTACTTTCTAAAATTCTAGCCACAAGATTAGAGGACTCACTGCCACTAATTGTGAAAGGAGACCAAACTGGCTTTATTAAGGGCCGTAAGTCGTGCAACAATGTCAGGCGGCTTCTTAATGTAATTCAAGCCTACCGACAAAGTGCTAGGGATGGTCTTGTGCTCTCCCTAGATGCTGAGAAAGCATTTGATCGTGTGGAGTGGTCTTACCTACTCTTTGCTCTAAATAAATTTGGTCTAGGGGACAACTTTATAAAATGGGTGAAAGTTTTATATGATGATCCTCAGGCTGCTGTCCTTACTAATGGGCTAAGGTCAAATAGCTTCTCTATATACAGAGGTACCAGACAGGGCTGCCCTTTGTCCCCCCTCCTATTTGCACTCGCTATGGAACCACTGGCCGAGGCCATCAGGGTAACGCCTGCTATACAGGGGCTGCTCATTGGTGATGTTCACCATAAAATAAGCTTGTATGCTGATGATGTCCTGATATTCATCTCTAATCCCGAGACCTCAACTACATCTCTTATTAATATTATTCAATTATTCAGCGAATTCTCAGGCTACAAGATTAACTTAACTAAATCAGAGGCTATGCCACTTGGTAGCCTTCACTCTGTACCTAATACTTCTCCCCCCTTCCCTTTTAAATGGTCTCCCTCAGGCTTTACGTATCTGGGTATATTTGTAACTCCTAAATTCCAGCAAATGTACAAAGCCAATTTTGTTCCCTTGTTTGATACAATAAGACAGGATCTGGAGCGCTGGAACTCTCTCCCGATTTCTTGGTTGGGTAGAATATCCCTCTTGAAAATGAACATTTTACCTAGACTACTTTACCCAATCCAAATGATCCCAGTATTACTCTCCAATAAGATAATAAAGGATGTAAATGGATGGCTAAGTTCCTTCATATGGAGTAAACGCAAGCCAAGGCTTAAGATGGCAATATTGCAGCTGCCAAGTTCTATGGGGGGCTTGGATCTGCCCAATATCAGGTTCTATCAGTGGTGTGCCCACCTATGTTATATTTCTGATTGGATCACAAACGATGACTCCTCTATTTGGTTAGACATTGAGACTTCTCTTTCAAAATACCCCTTACAGGATCTTTTATTTTTCAGAAGTTTCAAGTCTGTAGAAGATCACTGCAATAATCCTATTACACTTAACACACTCAAGGTTTGGAGGTCAGTTCAGCGCTTCCTGGGAAGGTCCAAACTAACCTCTGCTCTTACCCCAATTCTTAACAACCCAGATTTTGGTCCAGGATTGCTGGATGCTGGCTTTAACTTTTGGCTTAATAAGGGCATACGCAGACTAAATGACTTATTTGCTGATAAGATTCTATTGTCATTTGAGCAGATGGTGGAGAAATATCGACTCCCAAAGCAGGACTTTTTCCGCTTCCTACAAGTAAGACATTATATTGTGAAGAGCACCACCTTAATTGGTAACCCTGATATGTCTGTCATTGAGAGAATGCTTTTTTTTCCACAAAGGAAAATGTCTGTAAGTCTGTTTTATGATGCTTTAAGGTCCTTTCCTGCTGTCGACACACAGAGGGTGAAACAAGTGTGGGAGAAAGAATTGTCTGTGACTATTGACGAAGAGATGTGGGAGGACATTTGGAGATATGCAAAAACAATATCTATATGTAATCGTACTAAAGCAATCCAATTAAGAATAATACACAGATTGCATATATCCCCAAATCGCAGACATGCCTTTAGCCCCTCTTCCTCTTCTCCTCAGTGTCTTAAATGCAAAACTGATACAGGCACCCTAACACATTGTTTATGGTCATGTACCAAAATACAACGATACTGGTCTGGTGTTCTGCAAGAAATTGAAAAGATCCTAGGGGTTGATCTAGAATTGGACCCAGTTTCGTTACTGTTAGGTCTCCCTAGTAGGCATGTTACTTCTGTGAGTAAGAGGAGGCTTTACAACATCCTTACCTTTGCTGCAAGGAAAAACATCCTTTTACGGTGGATTAGTGATAAGGTTCCTTCTATTAAAGATTGGCATAAGATACTTTTTGAATGGGTGCCTCTGGAATATCTGACATGTACATTGCATTCTAAAACAGATCAGTTCTACAAAGTGTGGGAACCCTATCTAAATTACCTAGAACCTGAGGTATCAGCTATTATGCTGCAAGGATTCTCTTAGAATGGTGGTGATCTATGTATTCAGAATTACACTATGTTCCATGTGTGGAACCTAACTTCTTAGTTTAAACCGAGCTTTTTTGTTTAATTTCTGTTTGTAAGTTTGTTTAAAATGTGTGTATTGAGAGACGCAATGATGGGGATAGGGTGGGAGAAGCGGGGGGAGGAGGATGGTGTGCGTATGTGTGTGTATGTATATGTATATGTGTATATATATATGTATGCGCAGGTATGTGTAGGCGGGTGCTGTTTTTCTTTGTTGTTTTTTTTTGCCTGGTCTCTGTTGTTGTATCTCTTTAATATGGGTGAAAATTGTGAAATTCCAATAAAAATACTGTTAAAAAAAAAAAAAGTGCTGAACAAATAGTTATTATGAATACATCTGTCCTAGCTCACTCATTAATGTCTTAATCGAAATTACGGATTGACTCTTATCCGCTTGTCGTCCCCTTAATGCTAAGTTGTAATTATTTCGCCTCTATGGCCTATTTATTGCCTACCTCCCTACTCTTCTACATTTGCACACACTGTACATAGATTTTTCTATTGTGTTATTGACTGTACGTTTGTTTATGTGTAACTCTGTGTTTTTTTTTTGTCGCACTGCTTTACTTTATCTTGGCCAGGTCGCAGTTGTAAATGAGAACTTGTTCTCAACTGGCCTACCTGGTTAAATAAAGGTAAAAAAAATAAAAAATAATTAAATTTAAAAAATGCCATAGTTTGCACATCTCAATTGTCAGTAGGAACCACATTTATTTAAGCAAATCAGCCATGTAAGTTATGTTTTTTAAGGCAGTAAATTAGTCTGAATGAACTGTTTCGCTGCGAGACAATGTTCTCTGATAGCCAGGTGTAGCAGTGGTAAGGTGTTGGGACTGCTGTTGGGATTCTGCTGTTGGGGCTCTGCTGTTGGGACAGCTTTAGGCCCTAACAGTTTGTGGGCACCGTTTGTCACCGTTATAGTGCAATTAATGTATTGTTTAGTGTTGTGTTGTGCAGTGGCTTTGCTGGCATACCTCCCCCCCCAAAGTATGGTTTGCCCTATCAAGATTTATACACTAAAATAGCCTCTGATTATTACCATTACAAATGTGTTACATAGGCCTCCAGCTCAGGGTTGTAAAATTAGATACAAAATGTAACTTTACCGCAATTAGCCTGCATCAACAGATTGACTCATGTGGCCTTTCCCTAAAATATGAATGTGATAGATGGGCAGTTTATCACTGCATGATCTAATTCCCCAATGAGGCACTATCCTATTACCACCAGAGGGCAATGTGTATCCTACAACTCTGCACCATGACATCATTGTGGGAAATTGTCCTCAATTCCTTGCGTCCTCAGGTTCGTCCTCTTTCATTTCATACAAGCACATTAGTTTCCTCTCCTCGCTTCCGATTACCCTTGACCTTTTTTAAAACGAGGCGAGGATATACCCGAGCATCCTCCGCCGGAGGAGAGGAGCAAACTCCTCTGTTCAAATTGACACTCTCCTACATATGGCGAACACTAATCTCGATTAACCAGAAGTAAAAGTGAGTCTGTCCACGAGGGTTTAGGTGACCACTTCTCCGCTTTTTCCGGGTCTCGGAGAGGAGGATGTAGGAGTCGAGGAGAGGACCAACTTTTCCAATTGAGAATCTCACAAAATATCAGTCATTTGTGACATAGGCCTAACCGATTCAAATTCCATGAAAATGGAAAGGTAAATAACAACACAATGGAAAGCCCACAGTACAATCTTTCTCCTATGCATAATCAACCAATACAACTGAAATGTAAGCCTACTGACAATGTTGTTTATTTTGTGTATAATGTGTTAAGTTGCTGACACTTCTGGCCTATGAATAAACTTGACTATAACACATAGTCTATTAATAGCATTGCAAGAGGGCCTATGCAAAGGCCAAACATCATCTTTACGTCTTTAAACTTTCAATTGCAATTAAAGCATTTAAACTGCAGTGAACATGCTTTTCTTACATGCCTCGGAATGTCACGATCGTCTTGAGGATAATGAGTGGACCAAGGCGCAGCGTGAGAGAAATACATCTTCCTTTTATTAGACGAAGACGTAACACGAAACGAAACACTCTTACAAAAATAACAAAACAATAAACGACCGTGAAGCTAATAAACGAAAGTGCACACACAAGCTACTAACGTTCAACATAGACAATTACCCACATTAACCTAATGCCTATGGCTGCCTTAAATATGGCTCCCAATCAGAGACAATGAATGACAGCTGTCTCTGATTGAGAACCCTTCAGGCAACCATAGACTTACCTAGACAACTACACTAGACACTGCCCCATACACATACAACACCCCTAGACACTACAAAAACACATACATCCCATGTCACACCCTGACCTAACTAAAATAATAAAGAAAACAAAGATAACTAAGGCCAGGGCGTGACAGTACCCCCCCCCCCCAAAGATGCGGACTCCGGCTGCAAAACCTGACACAGAAAGGGGAGGGTCCGGGGTGGGCCCCATCATGGCGGCGGCTCGGGTGCGGGACCACTCCACCATTGTCAATACCCGCTTTGGTAGCCTCCTCCAAATGGCCACCCTCCAAATTAACCCCACTGGATTAAGGGGCAGCACCGGACTAAGGGGCAACACCGGACTGAGGGGCAGCACCGGACTGAGGGGCAGCACCGGACTGATGGGCAGCACCGGACTGAGGGGCAGCACCGGACTGAGGGGCAGCACCGGACTGATGGGCAGCACCGGACTGAGGGGCAGCACCGGAGTGGATGGCGGATCCTGGCTGGCTGGCTCTGGCGGATCCTGGCTGGCTGGCTCTGGCGGATCCTGGCTGGCTGGCTCTGGCGGATCCTGGCTGGCTGACGGCTCTGGCGGATCCTGGCTGGCTGACGGCTCTGGCTGGTCATGGCTGGCTGACGGCTCTGGCTGCTCATGGCTGGCTGACGGCTCTGGCTGCTCATGGCTGGCTGACGGCTCTGGCTGCTCATGGCTGGCTGGCGGCTCTGGCTGCTCATGGCTGGCTGGCGGCTCTGGCTGCTCATGGCTGGCTGGCGGCTCTGGCTGCTCATGGCTGGCTGGCGGCTCTGGCTGCTCATGGCTGGCTGGCGGCTCTGGCTGCTCATGGCTGGCTGGCGGCTCTGGCTGCTCATGGCTGGCTGGCGGCTCTGGCTGCTCATGGCTGGATGAAGGCTCTGGCTGCTCATGGCTGGCGGAAGGCTCTGGCTGCTCCTGTCTGGCGGACGGCTCTAGCGGCTCCTGTCTGGCGGACGGCTCTAGCGGCTCCTGTCTGGCGGACGGCTCTAGCGGCTCCTGTCTGGCGGACGGCTCTAGCGGCTCCTGTCTGGCGGACGGCTCTAGCGGCTCCTGTCTGGCGGACGGCTCTAGCGGCTCCTGTCTGGCGGACGGCTCTAGCGGATCCTGTCTGGCAGACGGCTCTAGCGGCTCCTGTCTAGCAGACGGCTCTAGCGGCTCCTGTCTGGCAGACGGCTCTAGCGGCTCCTGTCTGGCGGACGGCTCTGAAGGCTCAGGACAGACGGGCGGCTCTGAAGGCTCAGGACAGACGGGCGGCTTTGAAGGCTCAGTACAGACGGGCGGCTTTGAAGGCTCAGTACAGACGGGCGGCTTTGAAGGCTCTTGGCAGACGGACAGTTCAGGCGCCGTTGGGCAGACGGGCAGTTCAGGCGCCGTTGGGCAGACGGGCAGTTCAGGCGCCGTTGGGCAGACGGGCAGTTCAGGCGCCGTTGGGCAGACGGGCAGTTCAGGCGCCGTTGGGCAGACGGGCAGTTCAGGCGCCGTTGGGCAGACGAGCAGTTCAGGCGCCGTTGGGCAGACGGGCAGTTCAGGCGCCGTTGGGCAGACGGGCAGTTCAGGCGCCGTTGGGCAGACGGGCAGTTCAGGCGCCGTTGGGCAGACGGCCGACTCTGACCTGCTGAGGTGCACAGTAGGCCTGGTGCGTGGTGCCGGAACTGGTGGTGCCGGACTGGAGACACGCACCTCAAGGCTAGTGCGGGGAGCAACAACAGGACGCACAGGACTCTGGAGACGCACAGGAGGCTTGGTGCGTGGTGTAGGCACTGGTGGTAATGGGCAGGAGACACGCACCATAGGGCTAGTGCGGGGAGCAGGAACAGGGCACACTGGTTTCTCAAAGCGCACTATAGGCCTGGTGCGTGGTGCCGGAACTGGTGGTACCGGACTGAGGGCACGCACCTCAGGGCGAGTGCGGGGAGAAGGAACAGTGCGTACAGGGCTCTGGAGACGCACATTAGGCCTAGTGCGTGGTGTAGGCACTGTCTTAACCTCTAATTCCTCCCAAACCCGGATCCGGGAGCACCCCCATCAGTAAAAAAGCTGACTAGCATAGCCTAGCATAGCGTCACAAGTAAATACTAGCATCTAAATATCATTAAATCACAAGTCCAAGACACCAGATGAAAGATACACATCTTGTGAATCCAGCCATCATTTCTGATTTTTAAAATGTTTTACAGGGAAGACACAATATGTAAATCTATTAGCTAACCACGTTAGCAAAAGACACCACTTTTTTTACTCCACCATTTTTTTACTGCATCAGTAGCTATCACAAATTCGACCAAATAAAGATATAAATAGCCACTAACCAAGAAACAACTTCATCAGATGACAGTCTGATAACATATTTATTGTATAGCATATGTTTTGTTAGAAAAATGTGCATATTTCAGGTATAAATCATAGTTTACCATTGCAGCCACCATCACAACTCTCACCAAAGCGACTAGCATAACTACAGAGAGCAACGTGAATTACCTAAAAACTCATCATAAAACATTTCTGAAAAATACACAGCGTACAGCAAATGAAAGACAAACATCTTGTGAATCCAGCCAATATTTCAGATTTTTTAAGTGTTTTACAGCGTAAACACAATATAGCATTATATTAGCTTACCACAATAGCCAGAAACACAACACCATTTACCAGCAGCAAAGGTTAGCGATCGTAACAAGCAAGCAAAAGATATATAATTTGACTAACCTTCATAAACTTCTTCAGATGACAGTCCTGTAACATCATATTACACAATGCATATAGGGTTTGTTCCAAAATGTGCATATGTAGCGGCACAAATCGTGGTTATACAATGTGAGTAGTGGCCAAACTTCAAGCAATCTGTCCGGCGCCATCTTGGAGAGGCACCTAATCTAATCGAAAACTATTCATAAACTTGACTAAAAAATACAGGTTGGACAGCAAATGAAAGATACATTAGTTCTTAATGCAACCGCTGTGTTAGAATTCTTAAAATTAACGTTACTGCGCAATACAGCGTGCGCTAAAGCGAGACCGCACCGAAATTCATGGCGGAATTATTGTTTAACATTTGTCAACATAAATACGAATTAACAGCATAAAGACTTCTTACTATTTGACGAGCTTCCATCAGAATCTTGGGCAAGGTGTCCTTTCTCCAGAACAATCGTCTTTTGGTTGAAAGATGTCCTCTTCTCCTGTAGAAATAGCAGCTAACGCTAGCTATGTGCAGGAGAGGTGTCCAACTCGTGAAAGCGCGTGACTAAGAAATTCCAGAAAATCGCAATAAACTGATATAAACTGCTATAAGTCGGTTTAAATTAACTACCTTATGATGTCTTTAACACCTATAACGAATAAAAACATGACCGGATATATCTAAAGGCCTATAACCGGAGCGTTCTAGAGCCACAGCCAGATGTCCTCCCTGCGCCAGAGCGAAGTGAAAAATGGCCGGACACTTTGTTCCGGTCTTTTATAAGCTTTCAGTTCTGCCTAGCAACCCCATTTCAACTCTCACTATTCGCTGACACCCAGGGGAAGACGTATGCAGTGCATCTCAACCAATAGAAGACAGGCAGATTTATAAACAGATCTCAGAACAGCAAGAAGATTTATGCATTCTCACATCCTCATAGGAAAAATGCTCTAACTCGAGTTCTGTTTCACTCACAGATATAATTCAAACGGTTTTAGAAACTAGAGAGTGTTTTCTATCCAATAGTAATAATAATATGCATATTGTACGAGCAAGAATTGAGTACGAGGCAGTTTAATTTGGAAACGAAATTATTACAAAGTGCAAATAGCACCCCCTATTGAGAAGAAGTTAACCAGACAGCTAGCACGCACCTCAGGACGAGTATGGACAGCTGTTCCCGGTGACATCAAATCACGCACACGCTCCTTCAAGAGGATGCGGTGCTTTATGCTCCACAACAGCACTTCCCTCATTTCGCTCTCCTCCAATTTCCCCATTAATTCATCCACAGTCTCAGCTTCACTCCCCTTACTCACCTCCAATTCCACCTCGACTGGCTCTGGTTCCATCTTCGGCTCCTCACAGTAAGCACGGGGAGCTGGATCAAGTCTCCTACTTGACCCAGCTACACTCCCCGAGAGCCCCCCCCCCAAGAAATTTTTGGGGTTGCCAGCCGCTCTGCCGTGCTAGCTCCTCATACCGGCGCCTCTCTGCTTTCGCTGCCTCCCAGCTCAGCTTTGGGGCGGCGATATTCTCCCGGTTGTGCCCAGGGTCCTCCGCTGTCCAGAATTTCCTCCCAATTCCTGTAATCCTGCGTTTGCTGCTGCTGCCTTGAATCACGCTGCTTGGTCCTTGTTTGGTGGGTAATTCTGTCACGATCGTCTTGAGGATAATGAGTGGACCAAGGCGCAGCGTGAGAGAAATACATCTTCCTTTTATTAGACGAAGACGTAACACGAAACGAAACACTCTTACAAAACTAACAAAACAATAAACGACCGTGAAGCTAATAAACGAAAGTGCACACACAAGCTACTAACGTTCAACATAGACAATTACCCACATTAACCTAATGCCTATGGCTGCCTTAAATATGGCTCCCAAACAGAGACAATGAATGACAGCTGTCTCTGATTGAGAACCCTTCAGGCAACCATAGACTTACCTAGACAACTACACTAGACACTGCCCCATACACATACAACACCCCTAGACACTACAAAAACACATACATCCCGCATGTCACACCCTGACCTAACTAAAATAATAAAGAAAACAAAGATAACTAAGGCCAGGGCGTGACACGGAATGACATTAGAAACAATTATATCAATTAGAGACAAAGTGTTCACAATGTCTTGCGTTTTCTCTATTGAAGAAACACACTTCCAAAATACTCCACAAGGGTCCTTCAGCTCCAGCCCTGTTCCACTGGTGTACTAATTCGTGACAATCAACAAATCAAATGACTGGTACAGCTCTCTCCACTAAATGCACTATGGGTAACCTATGTGCTTCATCAATAGAAATCGCCAGCATTACAGAAGGAGCTGATGGGATGAAGGCTGTTCAACATGTATTTGATAGTGCATGCATCAATATATCTCATTGCTCTATCTAACCTGTGAGGTTTAAATAACATTTTTTACATCCATTATTTTCAAACATTGGCAAATGTGTTCCAAAATTCATAATTTGATCATAACAAATGTCAAAAACACACAAAAAAATGTTTTATCACAAAGTATTGCTTGAAATAATTATTACTTTTTTAATCTCCAATGTATGGTGACAAATGTTAGAATGAGACACTCATATTACCAGTAGGAGTCGTTAACAAGTGTTACCCTCTGAACGGAGACCCTTGTGTTTCTCTTCCTTAAAAATGTGACATTGTTCTTGGCTGCAGATGTCCTATTGTTCTCACCCAGTATGGTCAGGACAAATGGACTCTGACAAGTTGCCCCTCAAAACCAACTGTCTGAAAAAACAATGGTTTCAATTCTGTTAAAGTTAGTTAAACTTCCAAATACGCAAACAACCATGAATGAACAAGATGATTTCTGTATACACACACTCCTCTGAATCTCCACGGCATTTAGGATAGATCCCTATTGATGTGTGTGGTATTGATCTTCAGCGTGTCTCCATTCCGAAACCACACAACTGTGAGTGAGGCACTGCATACAGAATATCTCACACAAATAGGATTATATTCACTAGTGAAGACAGAAAAAAATAATAATAACATCACCTTCCATTTATTGAACTAAAAACTTTTTTATTAATTAAAGTGACATATTGCCTTGGCCCTCAGGGCAGACTCAGAAGTACAGAAAGCAACGCTGTGCCAAAGGGGGAGGGGAGGGAACATACCTAGAGTCTGCTGCCTCCGTGACTGGCTATGGATGGGGCTTTACCAGGGGAATACATTTCAGATTTAGGGATTATGTTGCTCAATCAGACTCTAAGAGATTATGCTATTTAGACAGACTCTTTGAGATGAAAACTATTTTAATGGTTTTCACATTGCGGGAAAACAATCAGCTTTGTGATTAGAGGCATCAAAGAACACCACAGATGTAAAGCGATCCCTTTTGAGATAAACCTTTTTCACTAATCTTAGGTCCATTAAATGTCAAATGTGTACAATGTAATTGGACGAATTTGGCCCGATTTCAATCATCCAAATACAATATGACAAGCTCAAATCCCTAACAGTGAAGCCTGTCTGAATCAATGCAGTCATCATACATTTGCACATCATCTGAAAGTTACTATTTTTATAATGCCACGCTGTTAAGAGCAGTTGGTTGATATGAAAAAAATATGTATAGAGCATTGGGCCAGTAACCGAAAGGTTGCTAAATCTGTCGTTCTGCCCCTGAACAAGGCAGTTAACCCACTGTTCCTAGGCCGTCATTGTAAATAAGAATTTGTTCTTAACTGACTTGCCTAGTTACATAAAGGTTAAATTTTTTAAATGTTTTTTAAAAAGAACAAATTCTTATTTACAATGACAGCCTACCCCGGCGACGCTGGCCTATGGAACTCCCAATCACGGCCAGATGTGATACAGCCTGGAATCAAACCAGGGACTATAGTGACACCTATTGCACTGAGATGCAGTGCCTTAGACCGCTGCGCCACTCGGGAGCCCTCTGTAAAGGTAAGTTACTTTGTACATTGCTTGCATAATAACATAACTTTTTTGTTTCTTCATACAATAGCCACATTCACATGTTATATTACAAAATAGATTTATAGAATTGAAAAGTTTCTCTTTTCAAACAACTCCAATAGTCTTGTGCTTTTTGTTTGAAATGCAAAACACTACAATCAGACCAGCAACAAATATTGTGAAATGACTGACTCACAGTAACTTGTGCATTCCTCTACATTTGCTCAGTGATTAAATTCACTCATTATCCCCTTTCATCTCATTAGTTAAAAACTCCTATAACTTTAGGCCTAAATGCATGGCTCTTATATCTGGCCCAGTCCCCGCAGAGGGCATATGGAGGCTTTGTTGTGGGGAAGAGAGTGTTAGCAAGGGAGCAGCAATGACTACCCTTGCCTCCAGAGTTAAGCAAATTGATTGGCACACTAGGAACTTCGTGGAGTATTCACCCTTCAAAATTTGAAAGTAATACCAATTCAACAAAGTAGGAACCAAAACGAAGTAGTTACTTCAGCAGCTAGCCTGGTATCATAGACTAGACGTAACATAGTCAATGTAAATCTGGGACACTCAAATTAGTTGATATGTTAAATTTGCTATGCTACATCAGACAGAACATTATTTAAAGCAAAAACGGGAGGGTGGTTGGTCGTGGTGGATGGGTGGGCATATATCACAGAATCTAGCAACCCAAAGGTTGCATTTTTGAATCTCATCACAGACAACTTTATCTAATTAGTAACTTTGCACCTCCTAACTACTTTTTTAGTACCTTGCAACTACTTAGCATGTTAGTTAACCCTTACCCTTTCCCCTAGCACTTTTAGCTAACCCTTCCCCTAACCTTAACCCTTTAACCTAACTCCTAACCTTAACCCTAAGCGCCAACCCTAACCCCAGCCTAGCTAATGGGTTTCACATGACTGGGCAGGGTATAGGCCCACCTACTTGGGAGTCAGGCCCACCCACTGGGAGCCAGGCCCAGCCAATCAAAATGAGTTTATCCCCACAAAGGGCTTTATTACAGAGAGAAATAGTCATCAGATTCATCAGCTGTCCGGGTGGCTGGTCTCAGACGATCCCGCAGGTGAAGAAGCCGGATGTGAAGGTCCTGGGCTGGCATGGTTACACGTGGTCTACAGATGTGAGGCCGGTTGGATGTACAGTACTGCCAAATTCTTTAATCAGCTTCTTGAAATGCCGCACCTGTCAGGTGGATGGATTATCTGGGCAAATGAGAAATGCAGGGATGTAAACAAACTTGTGCATACCATTTGAGAGAAATAAGCTTTTTGTGCATATGGAAAATGTATGGAATATTTTATTTCAGCTCATGGGACCAACACTTTACATGTTGCATTTATATTTTTGTTCAGTGCATTCAGAAAGTAATTCGACCCCTTGACTTTTTTCACATTTTGTTATGTTACAGCCTTATTCTAAAAAGGATTAAAACATTTTTTTCCCTCATCAATCTACTCACAATACCCCATAATGACAAAGCTAAAAACTGAAATATCATATTTACAAACATATACAGACCCTTTACTCAGTACTTTGTTGAAGCACTTTTGGCAGAGATTACATCCTCGACTGTTCTTGGGTGTGAGTTTCTCCCATTCTTCTCTGCAGATCCTCTCAAGCTCTGTCAGGCTGGATGGGGAGTGTCGCTGCACAGCTATTTACAGATCTCTCCAGAGATGTTCGATTAGGTTCTCATCCAGGCTCTGGCAGGGCCACTCAATGACATTCAGAGACATCTCCCGAAGCCACTCCTGCGTTGTCTTGGCTGTGTGCTTAGGGTCGTTGCCTTGTTGGAAGGTGAACCTTCGCCCCAGTCTGAGGTCCTGATCGCTCTGGAGCAGGTTTTCATCAAGGATCTCTCTGTACTTTGCTCCATACATCTTTCCCTCGATCCCGACTAGTCTCCCAGTCCCTGCTGCGAAATACATCCCCACAGCATGATGCTGCCACCACCATGCTTCACCGTAGGGATGGTGCCAGGTTTCCTCCAGACGTGGCGCTTGGCATTCAGGCCAAAGAGTTCAATCTTGGTTTCATCAGACCAGAGAATCTTACTTCTCATTGTCTGAGAGTCCTTTAGGTGCCTTGTAGCAAACTCCATGCGGGCTGTGCCTTTTACTGAGGAGTGGCTTCCGTCTGGCCACTCTACCATAAAGGCCTGATTGGTGGACTGCTGCATAGATGGTTGTCCTTCTGGAAGGTTCTCCCATCTCCACAGAGGAACACTGGAGCTCTGTCAGAGTGACCATCGGGTTCTTGGCCCTTGTCCCCTGATTGCTCAGTTTGACCGGTTGGCCAGCTCTAGGAAGAGTCTTGGTGGTTCCTAACTTCTTTAGTTTTAAAATGATATAGGCCAGTGTGTTCTTGAGGACCTTCAATGCTTCAGAAGTGTTTTGGTACCCTTCCCCAGATCTGTGCTTTGACACAATCCTGTCTCGGAGCTCTACGGACAATTCTTTCAACCTCATGGCTTGATTTTTGCTCTGACATGCATTGTCAACTGTGGGACATTGTATAGACAGGTGTGTACATTTCCAAATCATGTCCAATCAATAGAATTTTACCACAGGTGGACTCCAATCAAGTTGTAGAAACACCCCAAGGATGACTATTGGAAACAGGATGCACCTGAGCTCAATTTCCAGTCTCATAGCAAAGTGTCTGAATACTGATTTAAATAAGGTATTTCTGTCTTTTATTTTTAATAAAAATGCAAAAATGTCTAAAAACCTCTTTTCGCTTTGCCATTATGGGGTATTGTGCGTAGATTGATGAGGGGAAAAAAATATGTAATCAAATTTAGAATAAGTCTGTAACGTAACAAAATGTAGAAAAAGTCAAGGGGTCTGAATACTTTCCGACTTTACATTTTCCTACCAGTAGTGTGTCCACCAATGATTGTCTATATTATATATGTTTTTAATAACCTGCCCAGGGACTGCGGTTGAAAATTAGCCGGCTGGCTAAAACCGTCACTTTTACTGAAACGTTGATTAATGTGCACTGTCCCTGTAAAAATAAAATAAACTCAACTCAATCTAGCTTGTTGCGGATAAAAATCAGTACGCGATCACATAGTGCACACAAAATGTACATTTTTGCTTAAGTTTTCTTGTGTCGAATTAAAAAAGTGTTTCCATCGCATTTTCAACTCCACCGATAGTTTTGTCACAAAAACAGTTGGGTTAAATAGAAAATGTGCTACTCTGGTCTTGGCACGTACGCTTATTATGGATAAGAGCGAGAATGCTTTTATTTGTCAAACAGCAGTCAAGCATCAATCATCATGTCACTAGAATTGTTTTTACAGACACAAAAACATCCCCCCTTTTGCTTGTCTGGTGTATTTAGTTTTGTCGACATTTGTAAAATTAACGACAAATGTTTTGTTCCCATCAGGCCTGTCGTGACATTTTTTAGCCAACATGTACTTTACTTGCATAAAAACGTTGGATGGAGACCTGGTTATAAATGCAATCCATGTAGTCAGAGCCATCTACAAGGTGGACACAGTCTGTGTGTCCCTAGTCTGTGTTACAACCTTTCACTGTGCATTCATTCCCAGCCATCACCATGTCTTGAGACATATAAATGAAGACGTCTTGAGACATCTCAAGACATGTCTTAGAAAATGGAGATGTCTTTAAGACCGTTTATATACACGTCTCGAAAATACCAATGTCTTGAGACATCCGTCTTGAGACATTTTATAATTTATGGTTGTTTTCATTTTTTATTAGTTATGAATATAATAATCATTCACTCTACAATCATTCACTCTTGGAAGAAATGAATATCAATGTCAGTTGACTGAAGAATGTTCCATGAATTTTAAATGTTCAACATTCCAAAATTCTAAACATAGTCATAGTACAATTTTACATTAATGTCTTGAGACATGTCTTAAAGACACACATAACATGTCTGAAAACAGTGTCTCATCTCAAGACATGTCTTCAAAATGTGTCATAAGACGTCTTGAGACGTCTCAATTGTATGCCACAAGACATCACAAGACGTCTTAAAACAAAGGTGATGGCTGGGTATGTTGTCATCACTCTTATTGTACACCAAATATGAAAGAGCACTTGCTCTGCACTGTGTGTGCATGTCACTATAATGCTTTTGAAATATATTGACTGTGTATCGTTTTATTTCAGAATAACTACCTTAAAAAAAGAGAACATGTTGTAGCTTTTGCCAGTGACACAGGGAGTCTGAAAGATCTGATGAATGAGATCCAAGAGAAGAACTTCAAGATCGAGTGTATGAGTGAACAGCGGAGGGAATATGAGTAGAGAATCTTCACAAAGGTAGGATCAATGTGTTCTTCACTTTACCCACTTACTGTAGTGATGCAAATCACATATTGTATTTTGTCTTATAATATGGCTAATAATATTTGAAATTAAGAATGTTCAAACCTGAAGAATATTCAAGAATATTTCAAGTTTCACCCAGAGCTGCCGGTGGTGAACAATAAGATTGTAGTTAGTCAAGGTTAGATTAAAATGCCTTCCAGAGAGGGGTGGTGATATAGACACCTCTTGTTTTACCAAAAGCTATTAATTTCTTATCACTCTTTCATCCCTCATACCTTTTATGTGGTGAGTGACACCCCCCCAGAAATCAACATTAATGAGATATTTAGTGTTAAAAGGTGAGGTGCAGTCCCATAATTGCCTTGTTTTAATGAGCCCAGGCAGCCACTCATTCTATCTCCCTAAGTCCTCTCTTGGCCCTCAGTGTTTGAGTTTTGTCCAACCCAAGTGGGACTCTACTGTAGGCAGATGGCGGGGAGAGCAGTCACACAAAACCAGCCTCTCAAAGTGAAACGGATGACTGCAGCTCTGGAGAATCGCTCCTTTGTTCTTTGTGCTAATGAGAGTGGTCACGGCCATGGGAGAACCGCATGGCTAATCACCCGTAGTTACCACTCTACGGCAGATGGTGGAGCCAGAGGTAAAGGAAGTAGCATTCCTTCTTCAATCCCAGAGGAAACAGTCCCAGTCAGACATGCGGTGTTCTGAGTTTTAGATACAGTTGTTTAGAGAGAAACAGAGACAGAGGGAGCCTCCATAAAACAGGAAAAACGTGTGTCTATGGCTGTCACTCATAACTAGTAGACATGGTCTTAGATGGGGGAGGGAGAAGAAGGGATGGATGGTGTTTGGTGGTGCATGGAGAGGTGATCATCTGTTGATGTCGGTCGGGTTGGGGCTGTGCCAGGGTAGATGGAACAGTGCCCACAGTGATTACAGAGAGGACCAACTGGGTAATCCTCTGTGGCATGACATGTAGTCTAGCCTAACGCAGTGTCAAAACTGCAGTGTCACACGCAACGCAAGCACTCCTAACCTTGTAATCCCTCTAAATTGTTTATTCATTATTTGATTAACTCGGATACAGCAAAATTGGCTAGTCCGTAGAATGCATGCAGTTATGAAGCATGACTTTAACTATCTGTGTTCCGTTTTGCATTCTAATGTGGCTTTTGGCAACCTGAATGTATTGGGTGGGTCTCTGTTACAAAAATCTATTGAATTCACACAGTTTTGGACTCATTCCAAATGGAAAAAAAGGCATTCAAATTATTTTAAAAAGTGAGATTTCTTTACTCAAATATGACCGTTCTTCACAAAAGTACTGTCTTCTTTCATTCTAAAAGAAGAGGAGGAAACAAAACAAGGGAAAAGGAGGGTGGGGGGGACCTTGAAGCTTTGAAAGCCATTGAACGCCGGCACACTGCACAGTCCTAAGTGTGACAGGCATGCAAAAGCCCTGTTAATGTCCAGGGCATGAATGGTGACTGCAGCACAAAGTGGAGGGCCAATTGCGTGGATATCACAGGAACCTGATGGGCTCCATGCGGCTCCCAGTCTGAAAACTTCACTGCTCTGACATGTGATGTGATCCTGGTGACACTGGCAGCGCTGCCACTGAGGGAAGGCACAAAGGCAACAAGCCCCCCCCCTGGAAGCTGTGCACTCTGCAAACCCCCTGGTGTTGCACAGGCATACTACCCCCAGTCTCTCCCTTCAGCCCTGCCTAGTTACAGGCAGCGGTTGTTAGAGACCAGGGCAAAGACCGTGGATGGAAAGGCCCAGCTGCCTCTTTGGACTTCCAGAATAAATTGACCTGAATGACAGGGGCACACAAACAGTATGATGTGTATTATCCCTGTCAATAAAAATGTCCCCATTAATTATGGTCTTTGTATATAATGTACTGCCTTCTTTCTTCCGGGCAAAGAGGGGAGAGAAAAAACCTAATGGCCAGAGTTTTTTGTGTGTGTCTCAGCTTTTTATTATTCAGGGGGAAATCGTAGGAGGCAGAAAGTTGTACGATTGCTTTGTCTCTGAATAGGACTCATATTTGCCACGCAGCTTGAGCTGTGTGCCTTTTGTTTTGCAGATTAAAGAAAAAAACTAATAAGGAGTTGTCATTTTTTTCTTCAGATCAGCTCTGAGGGTGTGGAGGACTGAGACAAGAGAGTGAAAAGCTAAAAGATGACATTGACTCCATGCAAATTGTCATGGAGCAGGTCTGCAATTCTTTGGAGGCTAAAGAGAAGCGGTTGGAGGACTAAGGTATTGTGTGGATGTTTTTCTTTTTGGTAACAAATCCTAATCCCTGCAGTTTTTTTAAGCACTGCTTATTACAAGTTTATAGGATTTAAGACGTTAAGTCATATACTATGGACCATAAAATCCATATTGATGTAATTCTGTGAATCTGTTTAGTGTAACTGATACATCTTTACTTTTAAACCCCATATGCAATACTTCATGTGCCCCCTGGAGCAGATATTGTCTGGAAACATGAGCTAATGACTCACAGTTAGGCAGCCATTGGTCAGATTGTAATGTTTGACGACACTTGTCAGATTGGCCATCCAGTCCACAGTGTGGGAGTCCTTCAAGAGAAAGTAAACAGTGCACAGGTGTATTTTCATGGATCAGTGCTTTATCTATCTAAATGTTTGATGTTCATTCATTGCTTATGTAACTTAGGTAACCATCTGAATATGTCCCCCCGGGTGTATAGACACAAATGGAGCACAAACATATCTCACCAGATAAATTGTGATAGCGCCAATGCCTCATTTGACTCCTACATGTTATAATTCATATCAGATGGGGTTTTGAAGAGAGGGCATACCTCATTAATATGACGTTAACCATATTCTTTAAATGTGGTGTGTGGTGTTTGCCCAAGAGCATCTCCTCTTTTATATGCCCTTCATTAAAATACAATAAAGAACCACCTGCTAAAGGGTTTTGTATAGGCTGTGACTAACATTAAGAGCTTTATCTGAAGGACATTAAGAGCTTTATCTGAAGGAGTTGGGTGCAAAGTTTGCAAACCCAACTTGGCCCTTGAACTTAGCGGTTTTAGGTCAGACCAGAGGAACAGTGGGTGGTAGGCCAAGCTCATCAATGGCGGAATTCCAGGTCAGAACCTTGTCAGGAACCAGGCCACACTGGGTTCAAGTGGACTTTCTCAGGCCACCATTGTAGAATAATGGGATGTGGATGGTCATGTTATACGACTCTCTCAAACTCCAACAACCACGTCTCTTAGGCCTGCTCTCCCCCTCCACCCTATTCCTCTGATAGCCCAAAACCAGGTGAAAGTGGAAGTGTTCCCTGTCTCTTGCTATTCTCTAAACTAACCAAAGTGCTCTTTCTACTTCTTTCAGCCCATAATCTAATTGATGTGAAAGCAATGTTAGAGGGTGAGAAGAAATGCCCTTCAAAAGGTAAAAGCAACAAGGGTTGTTTTGCAAATAAAGCAAATGTAAATGTAAGGCAAAACAATTCAGCTGATCACCATGCATTGTTTTGTATAAAGTGGAGTGATTTTGGATAAACGGTGATCCCCGATTTGAATTCTAGAAGACCATTGACTATGAATATCTGAAAGTAAAACTCAACACTGAGGACACCACAAGAAAGAAGGTAAGCATTCATTCTCTTGTCACCAGTCTTTACAACCTCTAAGTGTATCCATGTTGCATTTGGCTGGTGAGAAAACTATGTTTACAAAACATGTCTCAAAGCTCTCCACCTTCCACCTTGCTCAGGCTGAACTGCTGTTCTATCCACATTACACAGCCTGGGAGGCAGGTCTTCCTGGAAGTGTTTGCAGTCCACTAATATAGAGTGTTTGTGTGTGTGTGTGTGTCTGTGTGTGTGTGTGTGTGTGTGTGTGTGTGTGTGTGTGTGTGTGTGTGTGCGCGGGGGGGGGGGGGGGGGCATATGCCATGTCAATATAAGACAAGAGCCCTGTTTTCTGATAGATTTCAGTGCAGGTGACTGTTCTGTTAGTTTTGTCATCAAAATGAAGGATGCCAGCAGATTGCTGCGTCTCTCTTACTGTAAAGCAACTGGTAAGTGGAGGCAGACAATCTAAATGATTTTATGACGTACTATCAAGCTTTCACTGAGAAAACCAAGGTTAATATTTGACACGGTACAGGGGTTCCATTGGCAAAACATTTGGCAAATGGGCCTTGAGGGTCGTGCTATAATGTGCTGGATTAGGATTATTTATCATGCTTTATTGATACTGTAAAGATAGATTATCTCTTTAATAGCTGTATGAGGTGTTAAGAATGGAATTCTGACAGATCATTTTACTGAATTGTGCTAGAAATTCTACAAATTGTGCCTATCAACTCTGTTGGAAAGCTCACCCCTACAGTATATATTTCTTCATTATTGATAGGACCTACCAGGTGTCCTATTGATTTGACCAATGTTAAAAAATATATTTTTTGACAAAACAACTACCCCTTTGTTTTTTGTTTTTCATTTACAAAAGATAGCAATCATCGCCCAAAGAAATGACATGGATTGTTGGTAAAGCAAATATACCAGTCATAATTGTTTTGACAGCCCCCCTTCTCTTTTCACTCTAAATACTAACCGGCAGCGGCAGAATCAAAAAGCTGACACTTCCTGTGTTACGCAAGCACTTTTGCCACTTCTAACACACTATATTGAATGTGCTGCCCTGACCCTGTATGGTTGCTAGGATACATAACGCTGACATAATTTTAACCTAATTTAACTTTCGGATTAAGATTCACCTCATTGCATTCCAAATTTGTATGAATTGATCAATACATCAATTAAATTGTATTAGGCATACATTGTTAGTTAATTTGTCACATAATACTTAAAATTTACTGCCGGCCTACTCCTCCCTCCAATCATAGTTTTCTTTGGAAATGCAAAACAATTGTTCATCTAAAGGAAGCGTTCATTATTAGTATCCAACAATAGCCTAGGTCATTTTGGGCGATGTAGTTGCAACGGTCAAAATAAGAGTGAACATCGTAGAAAGCACTCAACACATGAGCTGAAAGGAATCTGAACTTAGATACTGAGCGTCATCATAATCAAAACAACACTAATTGGCAATCTTGGTGAGAGGACGATCACCATTAGAAATTCAACAAAAACATATTGGTTGGAGATCAAAAGTGTGGCTCGTTGATAGACCCCACTCTCGTCACTTCAATAAACACAAAACAGCCAGGGATGAGTAGAGGTTAATGGTGTGTGGAGCAGATGGTGTGACAGAATCACCCCCAGAATCACCCCCTCCTTAGAAGGTGTCTAAACAGCTTCTAAAGAGCAGCTTTAGTTAAAGACTACCAATAAACACGTCCTTAATATCATTTCAATCATCAGTCAAAAGGATTATCCATATTTAGTGTAACAATTCAGATCCCTCTCTTCTCAAATGTCTTTGTTGCCTGGCCTTTTGTACCCGTCCTGTGACTGACAAACTCAATGTTAACTTCAACTATAATGTTTATACATAAAAATGGAAAATGGGGCGAAAAAGTTTTTCATGTTATTTTGGTGACTTAATCAATGAAGCAAAACATGTGATTCCATAGCTGTAGGCCACTGAGGGAGAGACTTCCAATGGGAGGCCAAAGAGTAGCCACTGAAAGCCCAGCTGGGTGTAAGCTTCACTACCCATCTCACAGGATCCCTGAATGTCACAATCACATAGAACACCAACGTTGGCTTGCATCAAGGATGAAATACGCATCTGTACTTGTAAGAATAGAAATGTATGTTCAGCTATAGGGTGACATTTTTACCATGGTGGGGAGATGTGCGTGTTGCGCCACTGCTTATAACTATAAACTAACTATCTAAGATGTGCCAAATAAGTGATCTTCAGCTCAGGGCTCCAGCTATGCATTTGGTTTGCTAACTTGCTAACTAAGTTGCTAGATTGCAAGATCAAGCTTCTTGGTTACAGCAGAGACAATCAACCTCTCCTGGATCAAGATTCCTGCCACCTACATTTATTTTGTGCATCCCCCTGCCCTCAAAAATTCTAATTCAAGGGTTTTTCTTTATTTTTCCTATTTTCTATATTGTAGAATAATAGTGAAGACATTAAAACTATGAGATAACACATATGGATTCATGTAGTAACCAAAAAAGTGTTAAACAAATCAAAATATATTTGAGGTTTAAGATTCTTCAAAGTAGCCACACTTTGCCTTGATGACAGCTTTGCACACTCTTGGCATTCTCTCAACCAGCTTCACCTGGAATGCTTTTCCAACGGTCTTGAAGGAGTTCTCACATATGCTGAGCACTTGTTGGCTGCTTTTCCTTCACTCTGCGCGGTCCACCTCATCCCAAACCATCTCAATTGGGTTGCGATCGGGTGATTGTGGAGGCCAGGTCATCTGATGCAGCACTCCATCACTCTCCTTCTTGGTCAAATAACCCTTACACAGCCTGAATGTGTGTTGGGTCATTGTCCTGTTGAAAAACAAATGATAGTCCCACTAAGCACAAACCAGATGGGATGGCGTATTGCTGCAGAATGCTGTGGTAGCCATGCTGGTTAAGTGTGCCTTGAATTCTAAATAAATCACTGACAGTGTCACCAGCAAAGCACCCCCACACCATCACACCTCCTCCTCCATGCTTCATGGTGGGAACTACACATGCGGAGATCATCCGTTTACCTACTCTGCGTCTCACAATGACACAGAGAAACGAGACACCTATGATTCCCCACATAGCAGCTTCTTGTCATTGTTGCTAGCTGTATAGCATCCCGGAGTCGCCTCTTCACTGTTGACGTTGAGACTGGTGTTTTGCGGGTCTATTTAATGAAGCTGCCAGTTGAGGGCTTGTGAGGCGTTTGTTTCTCAAACTAGACACTAATGTACTTGTCCTCTTGCTCAGTTTTGCACCGGGGCCTCCCACTCCTCTTTCTATTCTGGTTAGAGCCAGTTTGCGCTGTTCTGTGAAGGGAGTAGTACACAGCATTGTACGAGATCTTCAGTTTCTTGGCTATTTCTCATGGAATAGGAGGCATGGAATAGCCTTCATTTCTCAGAACAAGAATAGACTGACGAGTTTCAGAAGAAAGGTCTTTGTTTCTGGACATTTTGAGCCTGTAATCGAACCCACAAATGCTGACGCTCCAGATACTCAACTAATCTGAAGAATGGCAGTTTTATTGCTTCTTTAATCAGAACAACAGTTTTCAGCTGTGCTAACATAATTGCAAAAGGGTTTTCTAATGATCAATTAGCCTTCTAAAACGATAAACTTGGATTAGCTAACACAGCGTGCCATTGGAGTGATGGTTGCTGATAATGGGCCTCTGTATGCCTATGTAGATATTCCATAAGAAATCAGCTGTTTCCAGCTACAATAGTCATAAACATTAACAATGTCTACACGGTATTTCTGATCAATTTTATGTTATTTTAATGGACAAAAAATGTGCTTTTCTTTCAAAAACAAGGACATTTATAAGCGACCCCAAACTTTTGAACGGTAGTGTATTTATATGGGATGCTGCACCAATTAGGCTGGGTGAGGTCAGTCATGAAAGCAGGTTGAAGTTAGGTCCATCATTCAGGCAGGTGCAGTCTGGCATCTTGCTAACCCTGTAAATGCTGTCTTCCTCTACCCAAATCATTATTATGGTGGATCTTTGTGTCCACCCACAGTGTCTTTAGAGGGCTCTTCAGTCAATGCAATTGAAGAAATGTACAGTACCAGTCAAAAGTTTGGATACACCTACTCATTCCAGAGTTTTTCTTATTTTTTAAACTATTTTCTACATTGTAGAATAATAGTGAATGCATCATAACTATGAAATAACACATATGGAATCGTGTAGTAAGCTGATGACAGCTTTCTCTGTAACAGCCTCGTTTATTCATTTCACAGATGAAGTCGCTGGAACAACAGTTGGCAAAAGATATACAAAGCATTGAAGATTTCCGCCAGAGTGAAGTAATTGATATGACGTGGTAGCATTTTGTTACACCCGCAATAACATCTGCTAAACATGTGTATGCAACCAATAAAATTTGATTTGATTTCAATTTGATTTGCAAACGTTTTGTGTGTCGTGGAGGCCACACTTATATTTCCAATACTCTACAGGTAGAAACGTGCCACGGTGAAGTGCTGCTATCTGTGTTAGGATTTGAGAGATCCAGAAATCTGGGTCTCTCCAGTGAAGGACAGTTAGTCCATCAGTGCAGACATTAGGCTCATAAAGCAAAGAGAGGGGATAATGTGCTGGGATAGTGTGTTGACTCTGTCCTATTGATATTAACCATGGGAGTTGGGTTAGAATACAACCTGTTCTACATAAGTCAACACAGTGCCACAGTGAAGTGCTGAATATTGTAACTTTAAAGTCCTGCCGCCTCATAGCATATCACCATATTGCTTCTGTCCTCACATTACCCAGCTGGATTTATTGAAGCACAAAATATATATATATTGTTATAATTGCCCCAGCATATTTTTTATTATACACATTTTATGATTGTTTTAACACCTAGCCTTGATAACCCCCCACATATCACCTCACCTCCACCACTATATTGACTCTATACAGTTTACTCTATCAACAATAAAGCTGCAGCACTTCAGCTACATATCGCTCTCAGTCTTGCTTATTCATCCCTTGGTCCGGGGGGAGGATGGGGGGGTTGGGGGTGTTTCTGTCAACACACTGACCACATAGAGACCGACAGCTCCTGTGCTGAGATAGACAGACTGGGGACGGGGGACGGGGGACGGGGGACGGGGGACGGGGGACGGGGGACGGGGTAGAAAGAGGGGAGAGACAGAGAGAGACAGAGAGAGAGCGGAATGCAGTGTGCAGCTGACACAACACGCTGATGGCTGGAGTGGATGGGCTAGCCTGATTAATGGGCCTCCACAATGAGGGGAGTTGAAAGTCCACTTCATAAAGAATGACTTAACAATACAGGGAGCATAGTGCCTGACCATTATGGATCTGTGGAGTTTTTGAATGGACAATGTGTACTGTCTCATCCTACTTAGGGCCATGGTCTTATTTAACACGTGCCCCTTGTACAGAAAGTCTCTAACCCAACCAGTTGACACGTTTCCTTTGGTTCCTGTTATTTGTCAGTGCAATGGGCTCAGTTGTCTATTGTTTCGGCATCTATGTGAGGCAACAAAGGTCTTCCTACATACGAGACGATTTTGCTGGGCGGTTTTCTCAGTACCTAAATTGTTATGAAAGACAAAAAAAACAATGACGATCAAACTGGAAAATTGTATGGATTTATAGGGTAACATATTCTTGTTATGGCCTGGTGCTTTATCCAAGCTGATGAGACTGGCTGTAGGCTACATCCTATTGATGCGGATAAACACCTACACATGTTCTCCCTTTCTAAAGACAATGAGCCATCCTTTCTTTTATTCTCAAACTGAGAAGAAACAAAACCCCATCCTGACATCCTTGTCTTAACTAGACCAACAACACAGGTACTGTATAATATTCCCACCACTCACCATGGCAAGTCTTAGTCTGTCCCTATTCATTCATTTCCACATAGGAACCAACTAGCTCTCCATCTCAAGCCTTTACAATGAAGACCTGCATTACTCCCTCAGATTATGGGAACATACAATATGTAACATTTCCTGCTGTTTAATGGGCATTTCAATTAATGATAGGGTATTATATTATATTATATTATTGAATAATATAACTAAGAATAAATCTATGATTTCATGAGCATACATTTCCCCAGCCCCACCTCTCTTCTTACCAAACAAACAAAGTGTCAGGGTTAGACTATTGATATTACAGATGCATTTAAGACATTTTCATACAACAGACACCCAGATCTGTCTTGAGAGTCAGAATTCGTCCTTTGAGCTCTCTTACTTTATGGAGGTCCTCTTAAGAAAAGAGGATGTCCAGCAGTGACCTGAGTTGACCTGACCTTCACACGCCCCGGACCATATGCACTAAATCAGCTAACATGGCCATTCACAATGCTGGCTTAGGTTATGATTATAATGGTCACTAGTTTGTTTAAAAGCAACCATTGTTAGACCTGAGTTAGTGGGATGGCACAAAACATAAGACCCCCTATTTAAATAGAGTTTGAAAATTGATAAAACACCACTGATGTTCACTGATGACCACTGGCTAACTATGTGAGTTCCCAGAACTGTTTCAGTAGCCAGGTTTTTACTTCTGAAATGTGCTGTGGAGAAAGAAGCTGAGGAGAAATTGAGTGCAGAGAAGTAGAAACAAAATTTCCTCAGGAGGCCATTTTAAAGGTCAAGCAGCAATAAAACAGCCTGTGGTAAGATCCATGGACATGCATGACATGATTTAAACTAACAAAACAGTAGAAGGAAACCGCTGAATAGATTCATCACTGGTTTCTTTCTATACGTCCAGGTTGTTGAAGGGGGAAAGGAGTTGATCCAACAACTCGATGAGCTGAAAAAGACGACCATACAGAAAAAATAAAAAGAGAAGTGTATCTACTGCATATAATCCCATTCATGTTGGATTGTAAAGAAGAGAGACATGAATAGGTTAGACAATAATATGGTATAATGCATTATCTGGTATTAGTATTACAGTGGTGATGAGTAGGCCTATATGCCACTATCCCTCTTCATTGCAGCGTTAAAGATCAACCTTGCTATAACAAAATAATCTATAATAACACATATCATTCTAATCTCAGTGCGTCAGACTCGTAGGGTGCATTGCAACCAACTGGCAGAATGTAGCGCTGTGCTATGCATTACCGCTGGATTTCTTAAAAACGCTACTAACAGGAGATTACATGCATATGCGTGTTAAAGCAAACTTGCTTGCAACTAAAAACCCACAAGATGAAATCAGCAGATCAGTTGATCTCTCATTGTTACTGTGTCAAGTGATTATGATACTAGACAGCTGCGACTAGGTTCTCTACTCCCGCCCCCAATGAAATATGGACCAAGCAGTAGCATCGGAAACTGTGAGGCTGATGAATGTAAAAATAGGCTACTTAATAGAGTATAAGTAGTAGGCCTGAATTTCATTCAAACGTTTCACCTTAAATGGCAAAATAATATAACATATGCAAATTTGAAATAAAAGTTTTTTAGCCTACATTTTCATTCAAGAAAAATATGTAGATGTTATAACTCAATCATGATTGATTTAGTTGCACATCTCAAACATGGACAGTCCAGGGATATTTTACCCCCGGTCTTGATAAGAAATTACCATAACAGACAATTTTATTTTAAAGACAGTTGTATTTAATCGATATCATAAATTGGAAACATAAAATAATAAGAGTAGGCTACACCAACACTACTTTTACATTCATACAACGTGTTGGATAAATTGCCACAGTAGATTTTCCGTGGTAAACAAGGAAATATTTTATTTCAGTTGTATGCAATGATTGCCAAATAATGGGGGAATCAGCTAACTTCAACACATTTTTCCATGGTGCAGAGAGAAAAATTTGCAGTTTTATATTGCTATTCTTGTCACGCTCGTCATTATGAATGGACCAAGGTGCAGCGTGGTAGGCGTACATTTTCCTTTATTAAATGAACACCGAACAAAAACAACAAAATACCAAACGAAATGTGAAGCTAATAATAGTGCTGATATGCAACTATCCATAGACAAGATCCCACAAAGCACAAAGGGGAAATGGCTGCTTAAATATGATCCCCAATCAGAGACAACGATAAACAGCTGCCTCTGATTGGGAACCATAACAGGCCAACATCGACATATAAACGCCTAGATGACCCACCTTTAATCACACCCCGACCTAACCAACATAGAGAATAAAAGCTCTCTATGGTCAGGGCGTGACAGTACCCCCCCCCCAAAGGTGCGGACTCCGACCGCAAAACCTGACTCAATAGGGGAGGGTCCGGGTGGGCATCTACCGTCGGAGGTGGTGCGGGGATCGTCGCCGGAAGCTCCGGACCGTGGGTCGTCGCCGGAGGAACCGGACCGTAGGTTTGTTGCCGTAGGAACCGGACCGTGGATCGCCCACCACCAAAGGACCAAGCAGCGTGGTGGAATGGACTCCTGGACATGGGAGGAAATCTTGGACGGAAAGAGACCCTGGGCACAACCGGGAGAGTATCGCCATCCTAAAGAGGAGCTGGAGGCAGCTCACTGGAGGCTTCGTGACATGGATCATCACTGGAGGCTTCGTGCCATGGATCATCACTGGAGGCTTCGTGCCATGGATCATCACTGGAGGTTTCGTGCCATGGATCATCACTGGAGGCTTCTTGCCATGGATCATCACTGGAGGCTTCGTGCCATGGATCAGCCAGAGTCTCCCTCCTGTCCGGAGCAGCCAGAGTCTCCCTCCTGTCCGGAGCAGCCAGAGTCTCCCTCCTGTCCGGAGCTGCCAGAGTCTCCCTCCTGTCCGGAGCAGCCAGAGTCTCCCTCCTGTCCGGAGCTGCCAGAGTCGCCCTCCTGTCCGGAGCTGCCAGAGTCGCCCTCCTGTCCGGAGCTGCCAGAGTCGCCCTCCTGTCCGGAGCTGCCAGAGTCGCCCTCCTGTCCGGAGCTGCCAGAGTCGCCCTCCTGTCGGGAGCTGCCAGAGTCGCCCTCCTGTCGGGAGCTGCCAGAGTCGCCCTCCTGTCGGGAGCTGCCAGAGTCGCCCTCCTGTCGGGAGCTGCCAGAGTCGCCCTCCTGTCGGGAGCTGCCAGAGTCGCCCTCCTGTCGGGAGCTGCCAGAGTCGCCCTCCTGTCGGGAGCTGCCAGAGTCGCCCTCCTCTCCGGAGCTGCCAGAGTCGCCCTCCTGTCCGGAGCTGCCAGAGTCGCCCTCCTGTCCGGCGCTGCCAGAGTCGCCCTCCTGTCCGGAGCTGCCAGAGTCGCCCTGCTGTCCGGCGCTGCCAGAGTCGCCCTCCTGTCCGGAGCCCGCTGCGAGGGTCCCCAGTCCGGGGTCGGCGGCAAGAGTCCCCGCTCCAGAGGCGCCACCTAAGTGGGCCAAGACTAAGGTGGAGCGGGGTCCAGGGGTCTGCCCACCCAGACCCTCCCCTATAGGTTTAGGTTTTGCGGCCGGAGTCCACACCTTTGGGGGGGGGGGGGTACTGTCACGCCCTGACCTTAGAGATCCTTTTTATGTCTATATTTTGGCTGGTCAGGGCGTGAGTTGGGGTGGGCATTCTATGTTGTGTTCTATGTTGTCTTGTTCGATGTGTTTGAGAACCACACCCGGCCAATCAGAGGCAGCTGTCTATCGTTGTCTCTGATTGAGAACCATACTTAGGTAGCCTTTTCCCACCTGTGTTTGTGGGTAGTTGTTTTCTGTTTTGTGTGTCTTCACCTAACAGAACTGTTTCGTTTTCGTCACTCTCGTTGTTATTTTGTTTAGTGTTCAGTTTTTAATTAAATTATAATATGAACACTTACCACGCTGCTTTTTGGTCTCCTCCCTTAGACGACCGTTACAATATCTTTAGAAACAAATCCAGGAATTTATTATTTCAATATCCCTGAAGGTGTCTTTATTTTTTTGAGACACGATTACTACCTATATGAAAAGACCTGTATCTACCGTCCTAACACATACGGTGTAACTTTCCTGATTTAAAAATAATTTCCATATAGTTCATATACTGTACATGCATGTCCATTTGCCTTTGAAATTAGATTACAGATGTCTAGGGTTAGGATCCCCTTGCTAACATGTGGTATCAGGAGTGAAGTAAACAGGAATCAACCTGACTACGCTCTCTTTAATCTCTCAATTTGTGCCCTATTGACTTTCTGATCATTGGGATCCCTGCTAATGAGCTTAGCAGACCTGACTGGGCCAGATAAGTAGGCTTAATTAATTCTGTCAATATGAAAGGTCTCTCTCAGACAGAACTATCTGATGCACAGAAGCCCAAAAATGTATCCGCTAGATTATCTAGGTCATCCTGCTGACATTTGGAAACAATCCAATAACCTAACACAATATAACAGCATCATTAGGAATGGCTACTTCCTTATTTCCCTTTAAAATGTTTTGATGTCACAGATATTATATTATTCCAATTTTTACACCAGCCCACTGTATGTAACTTTTGGTTAAAGGTATCAATTCAAATTTGATGGCAAATATGGATATACATTTTATAATTCATATATGATTACATGTCTAACTGTTAGTTGTAGTAGAGTTAATTCATGTTTTTGTGATTTTTATATCATGTACTTTATTTGTATGCTCTGTGAGGTTTTATAACTTGCTCTAGCCCTGTCCAAGTGTCCATTGATACAGATCTAGCTTTGTGTGAGAGATCCAAAGGGCCCTTGACGCAATAGCATAGAGTCAACAAGGCTAACAAGCAGCGTGGTGAAGGGTGACCAAGTTGAAAAGCCACTGGTCTTCAGGCCGAGTGGGCCGTGGGCAGTGAACTCTACATTATGCAGCCAGCCCCTGACTAAACCATGGGAATTCAGCCCATAGATCACCATTGACACTCCATAATTGAAACATTGGAGATAAGGCACCAGCCAGCATACAAGTCTTGACACTTATAAAGAGTTGACTAACACTGTTGTCACACAGCATATTCTGATTATTCTGTGGGTCAGTAATCTAAGATGTTCTGAATGATTTTGGCCCTGTGTTGCATGCTTGTGCTCTTTGATTGCTGACCATTTGGATGGAAAGGATTCAGATACTGAGTGAGTGGTGGGCATCCACTGAGCAAGGGGCACATATTACATTGCTAACAGGCTAAGCTATAGGCAGTGATTTGAGAATGTATAAACATATTTTTTACAAGGGTCTTTCTATAAATTAGAGTACCAGTGCGGATTTCTTACACTGGACAACGTTTTACAGCTGTTGATAAGTCATTGATAATAATCTGCCAATTTTTTTCATGTAATTACATCAAGATATAATGAGGGATCATAGCTATATTCATTATAATTCACGAGTTGATTAAAAACCTATGTTTAACCCTTTATCATGGTTGATGTCTTTGATGGATTTGTCCAAAATCTATCCTTGAATTTATGGCAGTGTAAATTGTCGTTATATCATATATTAAGCATTAATCAGTTAAGTTAGACAACTTGAACCCTGTAAGAATCCTGGATATAGCTGTCTGACAGTTTCTTGTATAGAGATCTCAGAAATGCAGTGTAACTACCTAACATCTCTGTCTCCTTATGTTATGGCGTGAAAACAGTTTTCATGAGCACACAAATCGAATGCTTCTAACCAGAAAGTCACATTACCTTGATACTTAAAACCTAAATCGATACTGTCATTAATGTGGTTCTTTTGGTGTCCAGCTGATTAGTTACGCTGTGATATTTTCACACAGGAGTTTTCTGATGACAGTCAAGTGAAGAACTGATTCACAGCAGGGTGTCCTTAAATTTATTAACGGAGAAAGTATCAAGGTAATGTGTTCATGTTTTTGTGCCTCGAAGTGGACACTCAGTGTGCAATTGTGAACAGGATAGACTATTGCGCAACACCCAATGCAAGGGGATTGAAGTAGCCTACCTACTTGAACTTGAATTTTGAGCTCAGAAATTCAAGTACTGGAATAGATCTACCTTGAAACTCAGACTTTTCCTCAATTTGGTGCTTGAAAAGTCCTTGCAATTATTGTAGCCAATTTCTAAGCTCTCCTGCTCCCGTAAAATGATCTGTGATTTAATTTTTGATCCGTTTTTGTAAAAGATGTGGCCTCTTTCGAATGTTTCCCGCCGCTTCAATTGAAGGGTGTTGTGCTACTCTGTTGCGGTTAAAACCATGTGAGGGTATTATGAGGACCACAACATCCAATGTTGACTTTAACTTGGCTTTCCATACAATTCCTTCCATAAAAAAAGATCCCCCATGGTTTTTGGTCACTTTCTCATTATAAAAACAGTGATGGTGAGATTCAAATGGTCAGATTAATGCTACCGCTATTCATGGCTTTATTATGTGTGCCTGTGTCGGGCCACTTAGGCTACAGAAAAATCGGCATGCATGCATCCAATCTATTTAGTAAGGCAATGTCCACATTATTCTCACATGTTTTGGAATGTAATGATACTATGAATATCAATGCATTGGCAAGGCCTAAAAAAGGCAGTATTCTTAAAGTGGTAATGACCTACTTTGACACTTTTTGCATTCTTAATTACAATTAATTGTCTGAAAAAGTCATTGAATTTGACTTGCCTATGTCTGTATGAACCCTGCTTAAATGATGTATAGTCCTAGTCCTGTGTTGTTGTATAAAATTGGTGGAGTTATGGGTCAATTTGCATATATTCACTTTTATTCCTCTAAGTACATATGTGAAACTGCATGAAAATCCTATTTATTTTTGTTTCAAACCATTTAGAAATGTTGATCCCAATGTCACACATTGGCCCCATTATTTATAAAAAGAGCCTTAATTGTTTATAATTTTTGTTACAGATACATTTTAGATAACTGTCGTTTTTCTTAATATATGCACATACTATTTATGCATATTGCTTTAAACCTGCTTATCTCCTCATAAGCAATAATACCCATTGTTTGCTTTTAATCTATATAACATTCCAAGAAAAGTTTAATCTAAACACATACAAGTTAATGCTATCTAAAACAAAAAAATCAAAAGGGTATAAATGTTATATTTTTATGGCAAGCTGTTTAAAATGCAGTGATTTTATGCAAAAAAAATCCTCAAAATATGTTGTTAGAAGAACATACAAGGTAATACATTTTGTCCGTCTTTGTCAGTGAATACGTCTGGCCCCCATATGCTTCAGTACAAAGCTATGTGAATAAGGCATTTACAAACCCAGGCCTACCCCATTAAACACTATAACAATCTTTGTTCATGGTAAGTTATCAGCCTCAATTAATCAACTTCAACAATGGAAATTCTGATGTGTTCAAGCACCCTGAAAGCTCTAGGTCAGTAGAAGGGCACATCAGAGCCCCGTTCTCAACTCAGCATCCTTTTCATTTTGTTGCATTTTTCAAGTCTTAAACATCGTTTTCCTCTATAAATGTTTCATATTTTAACAACTACTAGAAAAAGAAGGAATAAAATAAACAAAAAAGAGAAAAAGATCAGAAAGCCTAAAATGTTATTTATTCATGGTTTCTAATAGATTAAAAGCCTCCTAGTCACTCCCAAAGGACCATGTCCTCTGTGCTACAATGTGAATGGTATTGTTATGGCCATTCCTCTGCTGTTCAAATGAGGTAACCACTGGTTTGATTCAGTTACACGGTTTAGTAAAGTTCCCCTCCCACTGCGTTGGGGTCTATGGAGCGTCCATGACCTGTTTAGAATTGGCCAGGGAGATGTCGTGTCACCCCTCCCATGGGCATTACCCACATACATTTTGATTGGTATAGTGAAACCACTGCTTTCAAATCACAATTTATTGGACCGGACAAGAAAAATACACACTGTTAAGGTGGGAATCAATCCACAAGGATGGAGCAATAGTCCAGACTGCAGTGTGTTCTTAAAAGTGGCAATGATCTTTGAATTAAGAAACTATACCAAACAAATGTATGTAGAAGTTTGTAAAATGCATTTGCTGCACACATTGAGTTTTGTTGCAAGATATTATACATGTCGTCAAGTAGGTTTATAAAAACTATATCATAATGACAGTTTTAAAGGTCCAGTGTAGTCAAAAACGTGATTTCTCCTGATTTTATATATTCACACCATAAGGTTGGAAAAATACTGTGAAAAATTATGATAATGCCATTTTACTGTAAGAGCTGTTTGAAAAGGCCGCCTGAAATTACAGCCTGTTTTGGTGGGATGGAGTTTTGACCTGCCTGGCGACATCATCAGGTGGTATAAGTTAATAGACCAATAACATAGAGTTTCAAACCTCTCTGCCAATAGCAGCTGGTTTTCAGGTTACATATCCCTCCCAGTAGACTCATCCAAGTATGCCTCTCAATAGACCACTCCCAGACAATCCTAGCAAAATTCTTGCCTGAGAAATTTCCCTTTGCTAAGAAGTAATTTGTTTCGTTTTGACCATTTTAAATAGTAAGGTACTTCATTGTTACCCAGTTGCAATGGGCCTTTAACTGTTTAATTTACAGCCCATGATGCCAATATATTAATGCCACATTGATTTCATTCCATTATCCCAGATTAAATCAGCTCCCTCTCCCTCTGTCCCGTCTGGTAAACATCATCCCTCACATCTGCAATATGCCCTCCCTCAAAATAAGATACCTATACCAACGTTGATGCTTTCCAGACAATTAAACCAATTAGAAAGTTTCATTCCAGATGCGTTTCAGTAGCCTCTTTTACCTTATTATTGAAATACACATGCAATTGTGTTGCTATAAACGGTGTAGTTTTGGTTCCTCCTCTTTCCTGCATGTCTTTCAATTTTAGAAAAACTAAGAATTAATAGACAATCATATTTGTCCCAACTAAAAAAATTACAAACACAACAACAGCATTGATATGTGTTCTTAGGAATAGGAATTTAAAGAAAGTATTGGCATTCATTAACTCTCATTGATGTATTCACTGAGTGCTTCTCTATTGGTGGAATGAATAGTGAAAACTGTCCTAACTGTATGCAGTCGTTCGCCACAGAGTCGAGTGTGTCTTGTGGATATTCTTTAGCTTTCCGCATGCCTCGTACAGCACAAAACCTGTGGAATGCAAGGCTTTAGAGAGGCTCTCAATGGCGCTGAGGCAATACTCACAATGAGTGTTTTGGGGCTCTGATTCACATAAGCCTTTACATATTCCCCCAGTGAAATAGAAGGGTCAAAAAACGTGCCTCAGAAAAGGGCCATCTGCTCTCCAATTCTCTATATAATCTGTTATACTTTGTATAATATATTGAGGATACCAAGTCAATTTTGCTTTCCCTCCTGTGTAGATGTACATTTAAGGTGGGGAAATTCCTAGCATACTTCAGCTGTTTGTCTTCCCTAATGTTTGGGTATGTATGGGTGGATGGTATTTTAGCTGTATGCTGCAACATTATAAGAAAATCCAGCCAGCCACGTCACAATTTCCTCTCACTTTTCCATGGCTGCATGCAGAAAAGCCCCCACAGTCCTCTGCTGCAGGCCCCTTTCATGTCCATCCTCATGACGTTGAACGACAAGTTTATAATCAATTAGTAATTTCTCCTTCAATTAAACGTAATTTATTACTGATGATGGTTGGAATATGATGGTCTCTTTCACTGTGCCACAGTCCCCTTTATAGAGATTATGTGATTATGCATGAACTCTTTATTTTCAACAGTAGGTCATTTGGTGACTTTAATAAGACACTTTTACATTCTCGTCCGGCCTTCAGTAAACACTATGGGCTGTAAGCTAACCATGTTGTCATAGAAACTGCTGACATATATATTATGTCTCTTAACAGTCTCAGGAGGGTTTCTTACTCGGGATGCTGCTTCCTATTTCAGAGTTTCTGCATTGGTTGTGAAACAACAAAGTGGGGAAATTTTGGTTGGACTTGAAGTAATTGCTTTCATTAAATGCTGGATAAATAGCAATTGCTGGTATGGTGGAGTCCAGCAGAGTTTCAGCACACAGGGTTAATCAGAGCTGGCTGGAAACCTTCCCAGTACCATGGCTCTCAGCCAGTCACCCAAGCTTATACTCACTTAGTACAGAACTTCTCAGTTCAAGATGAATAGACCCACTGTCTGCAAGATACACAATCCCTACAAATTAGAATAATATATGCATTTGTCATTATTGATTTATTTGGATGTTCTTCTGCTGCACCAATCTATTAGCATAATTTAGTGAATATCTTTGGAAAGTAACTTTTGTAGATATATACAGATCTTCCATAAAACATTGTCAGAATGAAAACCCCAACATCTTGTCTTTTTTAATTTAACAATTTTGTTTTCATATAAATCTGAATTTATCCTTCTAAACTGAAACATTTTGTGTCACTTGACTCTCAGCTGCATTTGTCTTGCAAACACATCCCTGCTGCGCAATGCTTAGAATAGGAAAATAGATATTTTGGACAGACAGCAGTGAAGTTCAAGCTAGCGAATAAGTGAAGGGCCTGTTTCATAGATTTACTTTTGTGAATATTAAAATGGGACCTGGTGAAAAATGATTCATGCTTTTACACTTCTGAAACCTGGCAACTGAGAGGAGAAAAAATCTTTGTAGAACTCCATCTTGAAGAACAAAAGAGCTGGACACATTTAGCAGGATTGCAACGAGTTTTGTGTCCCAGGCACATGAAGTCCATCACGGAAACATATTGTATCGAAATAGTTTTGAGGAGAATACTGGGGATGAAAGAGAAAGGGTCTCTTTGATCAGTGCCCTGGGGTCCCCGGCTCCCCGAGTGCAGTCAGACTGTCTGCAAGGCGTTATTCACATTCAGCTAGACACACTTACATCGCCTATGAATGAAATTAGCATATTTGTAATTTATCACATTTTTGTTTAACTTTTTTGTTTCGTTATGCAAGCTAAAAAGTTGACTAAATGAAAGTAGATCAATCATCAGCGGAGAGAGCCTTGCAATTAACAGTTTCCCAAAAGGCAGAGAACGCGTTCATCAAAATCTCTGTGTTTGATGAGATGTGGAACAAAATTGTTCCTAGCATAACTTTTAAAACAAACTTTCAAACTGTTTGTTGTGGAAATGTCCTAATAGGCCTTTTATTTAATTTTTGAATAAGTTTGTATACTAATCAGTAACTGTCAGGAATAAAGCAGGTCTACCAAAAATGTTTAATCGCTTAATTACGTTTAAGGTAGATGTAAGGGCATGACAATTATTGTAATTAATCTTTATAGGACATATGGCTATAGAAATATATATAATGTTTAAATTAAAATCAAAACGCGTTGTCTTGTGATTTTATGAACTCAGAACTTCCAACCCAAACTTTTACTGCATCCTTGACGTGAAAGAGCGTCAATGAAAGGACAGTAATATTTCATATGGGGCACGCAAAAGCTGTGTACAATGCCTCATATTAAGCACGATATCCACTCCTCTTTCAGTCGAACAAAGGTCATAGCAAGACGTCTTTATGGCTAATTCAGTCAAAAGCATATGTCGCATTCCCCCGTGGAAAGGTCAGTGTTGTTGTGTTTGGTCTACCAAGGGGGCTTTTCAAGCCAGCTGTCTGTCATTGCCCAGCTATTGGGTGAGCGCACACTCTCATGCTTGTTATATTGCTGTATAGTGTTACTGATTAAAACATTCTGCAATATATAACTTAATTATTTACAATACTTGTGTAGCATATACAACCAAATCACCAACATAATTAAAATGGAGGTACAGTTTGAGTTCTTATTTCTACTAAATAAAACAAGTCAAACAGTGTTATTGGCCTGTAATAGAGGATACCACTCAGATATTCTATACTATTATCAAAAACGAAATATACAAAAGTATGTGGACACCCCTTCAAATTAGTGGATTCGGCTATTTCAGCTACACCTGTTGCTGACAGGCAGGGGTGGAAAAAGAATCCAATGTTCATACCTGAGTAAAAGTAAAGATACTATAAAATAAAATGGTTAAAGTGAAAGTCAACCAGTAAAATACTACTTGAGTAAAAGTCTAAAACTATTTGGTTTTAAATGTACTTAAGTATCAAAAGTATAAATAATTTAACATTTCTAATATTAAGCAATCCAGACAACACGATTTTCTTGTTTTTTTAAATTTACGGATAGCCAGCGGCACAGTTCAACACTCAGACATAATTTACAAACGAAGCATTTGTGTTTAGTGAGTCAGCCAGATCAGAGGCAGTAGGTATGACCAGGGATGTTCTCTTGATAACTGTGAATTGGACCATTTTCCTGTCCTGCTAAGCTTTCAAAATATAACAAGTACTTTTGGGTATCAGGGAAAATGTAAGGAGTAAAAAGTATATTATTTTCTTTAGGAATGTAGTGGAGTTTCAAGTTGTCAAAAATATAAATAGTTAAGTACAGATACCCCCAAAAAACGACTTACGGGTGTCCCGAGCGGTGCAGTGGTCTAAGGCACTGCATCGCAGTGCTAGCTGTGCCACTAGAGATCCTGGTTTAAGTCCAGGCTGCCGGCCGCGACCGGGAGACCCACAATTGGCCAAGCGTAGTCCGGGTTGGGGGAGGGTTTGGCCGGCGGGGTTGTCCTTGTCCCATCGCGCTCTAGCTACTCCCGTGGCGGGCCGGGCGCATGCACTCTGAAACGGTCACCAGGTCTACTGTGTTTCCTCCGACACATTGGTGTGGCTGGCTTCTGGGTTATGAAGCTGTGTGACTTGGTTGGGTCGTGTTTCGGGGGACTTATGGCTCTTGACCTTTGCCTCTCCTGAGTCCCTACGGGAGTTGCTACGATGAGACAAGGCTTTAACTACCAATTGAATACCATGAAATTGGGGAGAAAAGCGTTGAACAAAAAAAAGTTGTACTTAAAAGTATTTTTACTTAATTAAGTACTTTACACCACCGCTGACAGGTGTTTAAAATTGAGCACACAGTCATGCAATCTCAATAGACAAACAGTGGCAGTAGAATGGCCTTACTGAAAAGCTCAGAGACTTTCAACGGGGCACCGTCATAGGATGCCACCTTTCCAACAAGTCATTTCATCAAATTTCTGCCCTGCTAGAGCTGCCCCAGTCAACTGTAAGTGATTATTGTGAAGTGGAAACGTCTAGGAGCAACAATGGCTCAGCCACAAAATGGTAGGCCACACAAACTCACAGAACGGGTGCTGAAGCGTATAAAACTCGTCTGTCCTCGGTTGCAACACTCACTATCGAGTTCCGAACTGCCTCTGGAAGCAACGTCAGCACAATAACTGTTCGTCAAGAGACAAGCCCCTAACAAGTCCGGATTAAGGATTTGGGAAGGGTTTGGTCGGGGGGGTCAAATAAATAAAGGTTAAATAAATCAATAAATAAAATATCACCTTGTGCAATGCCAAACATCGGCTGGAGTACTATAAAGCTCGCCGCATTCTCTGGAGTGATGAATCACGCTTGACCATATGGCAGTTCGAAAGGACAAATCTGGGTTTGGCGGATGCCAGGAGAACGCTACCTGCCCGAATGCATAGTGCCACCTGTAAAGTTTGGTGGAGGAGAAATAATGGTCTGGGGTTATTTGTCATGGTTGGGCTAGCCCCCTTAGTTTCAGTGAAGGGAAATCTTAACGCTAAAGCATACAATGACATTCTAGATGAATCTGTGCTTCCAGCTTTGTAGCAACAGTTTGGGGAAGGCCCTTTCCTGTTTCACCATGACAATGCCCCCGTGCAAAAAGTGAGGTCCATACAGAAATGGTTTGTCGAGATCGGTGTTGAAGAACATGACGGACCTGCACAGAGCCCTGACCTCAACCCCATTGAACACCCTTGAGATGAATTGGAACGCTGACTGCGAGCCAGGCCTAATTGCCCAACATCAGTGCCCAACCTCACTAATGCTCTTGTTGCTGAATGGAAGCAAGTCCCTGCAGCAATGTTCTAACATCTAGTGGAACACCTTCCCAGAAGAGTGGAGGCTGTTATAGCAGCAAAGAGGGGGACCAATTTTGTTGTTACAGCCTGCATTTAAATGGATTACATTTAGATTGTTTTATCACTGGCCTACACACACAGACAATACCCCATAATATAAAAGTGGAATGATTATTTTTCTGTTTTTTTAAACAAATTAATTACAAATTTAAAGCTGAAATGTATTGAGTCACTATGTATTCAACCCTTTTGTTATGGCAAAGCTACATAAGTTCAGGAGTAAAAATTTGCTAAACAAGTCACATACAGTTGAAGTCAGAAGTTTACATACACTCAGGTTGGACTATTTAAAACTCGTTTTTCAACCACTCCACAAATTTCTTGTTAACAAACTATAGTTTGGCAAGTCAGTTAGGGCATCTACTTCGTGCATGACGCAAGTAATTATTCCAACAATTGTTTACAGACATATTATTTCACTGTATCACAATTCCAGTGGGTCAAAAGTTTATATTCACTAAGTTGACTGTGCCTTTAAACAGCTTGAAAATTCCAGAAAATGATGTCATGGCTTTAGAAGCTTCTGATAGGCTATTTGACATAATTTTAGTCAATTGGAGGTGTACCTGTGGATGTATTTCAAGGCCTACCTTCAAACTCAGTGCCTCTTTTGCTTGACATCATGGGAAAATCAAAAGAAATCCGCAGAAAAAAATGGTAGACCTCCACAAGTCTGGAAATTGCTCCCAAGGATGAACCAAACACTTGAAGGTACCATGTTCATCTGTACAAACAATAGTGCGCAAGTCTAAACACCATGGGACCACGCAGCAGTCATACCGCTCAGGAAGGAGACACGTTCTGTCTTCTAGAGATTAACATACTTTGGTGTGAAAAGTGCAAACCAATCCCAAAACATCAGCAAAGGACCTTGTGAAGATGCTGGAGAAAACAGATACAAAAGTATCTATATCCACAGGAAAATGAGTCCTATATCGACGTAACCTAAAAGGCTGCTGAGCAAGGAAGAAGCCACTGCTCCAAAACTGCCATAAAAAAAGCAAGACTACAGTTTTCAACAGCACATGGGTACAAAGATCATACTTTTTGGAGAAATGGCTTCTGGTCTGATGAAACAAAAATAGATCTGTTTGGCCATAATGACCATCGTTATGTTTGGAAGAAAAAGGGGGAGGCTTGCAAGCCGAAGAAGACCATCCCAACAGTGAAGCACGGGGGTGGCAGCATCATGTTGTGGGCATGCTTTGCTGCAGGAGGGACTGGTGCACTTCACAAAATAGATGGCTTCATGAGGAATTTAAAATTATGTGGATATATTGAAGCAACATCTCAAGACATCAGTCAGGAAGTTAAAGCTTGGTCACAAATGGGTCTTCCAAATGGACAATGACCCCAAGCATACTTCCAAAGTTGTGGCAAAATGGTTTAAGAACCACAAAGTCAAGGTATTGGAAAGGCCATCACAAAGCACTGACCTCAATCCTATAGAAAATGTGTGGGCAGAACTGAAAAAGCGTGGGCGAGGAAGGAGGCCTACAGACCTGACTCAGTTACACCATCTCTGTCATGAGGAAGGGGCCAAAATTCACCCAACTTATTGTGGGAAGCTTGTGGAAGGCTAACTGAAGTGTTTGACCCAAGTTAAACAATTTTAAGGCAATGCTACCAAATACTAATTGAGTGTATGTAAACTTCTGACCCACTGGGAATGTGATGAAAGAAATAAAAGCTTAAATAAATAATTCTCTCTACTATTGTTCTGACATTTCACATTCTTAAAATAAAGTGGTGATCGTAACTGACCTAAGACAGGGAATTTTTACTAGGATTAAATGTCAGGAATTGTGAAAAACTGAGTATAAATGTATTTTGCTAAGGTGTATGTAAACTTCCAACTTCAACTGTATGTTGCATGGACTCACTCTGTGTGCAGTAATAGTGTTTAACATGTTTTTTGAATGACTACCTCATCTCTGTACCCCACACATACAATTATCTGTAAGGTCCCTCAGTTGAGCAGTGCATTTTAAATACAGATTCAACCACAAAGACCAGACAGGTTTTCCAATGCCTCGCAAAGGGCTCCTTTTGGTAGATGGGTAAAAAAAGCAGACTAAAAGCAGAATATCCCTTTGAGCATGGTGAAGAAAATGAGATTTAAAAACAGGTTCAGCCCCTGGTCTGACAGTGATCTTGCAGAGTTACTCCACCTCAAGAATTCCATTTGGCGAAAGGCTCGGCACACGAATACTCAGGCTGACTGGCTCTCGTTCAGGCAAATTAGAAATGAGTGCACTCAGGCTATCCAGAAGGCCAAAGTTAGTTGCTTTAATGTTGATGATGTGGTTGTTACTGACAAGGAGCACATGGCTGAGCTCTTTAATCACCACTTCATTAAGTCAGGATTCCTATTTGCCTCAGCCATGCCTCCTTGCCCGTCCAAAATTCTCTCATCTTCCACCCCTTCTAATGCAACTTGCCCGATGCTCCTCCCTCTTCCCCCCCCCCCCCCGCTACAAAGTTTCTCCCTGCAGGCGATCACTGTGTCCGAGGTGCTAACGGAGCTCCTTATACTTTAACCTCAAAAAACATCTAGGTCAGATGGTTAAGACCCGTTCTTCTTTAAGGTTGCTACCCCTGTCATCGCCAAGCCTCTGACCTTTTTAACCTGTCTCTCCTCTCTGGGAGGTTCCCATTATCATGTTTTAGCGAAGACCCAGATGCAGACAGTGTCGAAGTAACAAAAGTTTATTACTAGAACAGGGGCAGGCAAAACGACAGGTCAATGGCAGGCAGAGGTCAGTAATCCAGATCAGAGTCAAAAGGTACAGAATGGCAAGCAGTCTCAGGGTCAGGGCAGGCAGAGGTCAATAATCGAGGGCGGTGTGACACGGTACAGAACGGCAGGCAGGCCCAGGGTCAAGGCAGGCAGAATGGTCAAAACTGGGAAAAGTAGAAAACAGGAATTATAGAAAAAGACAAGAGCAAGGGGAAAAACGCTGATAGGCTTGATGGACAAAGCAAACTGGCAAAAGACAAACAGAGAACACAGGTATATATACACTGGGGATAATGGGGAAGATGGGCGACACCTGGAGAGGGTGGAGACAAGCACAAAGACAGGTGAAACAGATCAGGGTGTGACAGTACACCCCCTTCCCCCCACAAGGGGCGTCACCTGGCGTCCTACCTGGGCGCATACCTGGTTGACCGGGGTGCCAGCGTTAGAAATCAGCGATAAGGCCTTGGTCCAGGATGTACCTAGCAGGGACTCAGCACCTCTCCTCCGGGCCATAACCCTCCCGGTCAACCAGGTACTGGAATCCCCTACCCCGAGGTCGAACCTTCAGGAGACGCCTCACCGTGTACGCTGGTTGGCCGTCGATGAGACGGGGGAGAGTGGTGGGCCTGGAAACAGGAGACAAAGGGCTGTGAGCCATAGGTTTGATTTTAGACACATGAAATGTGGGATGTATACGGAAGGTACGGGGCAACAGAAGACTAACAGCAGAGGGGCTAATGACTTTGGAGATAGGGAAAGGACCGATAAACCGGGGGGAAAGTTTGCGAGACGATACCGGGGAGCCGGGGTCCGGTGGTGGTCCGCTTGTCATCAACACCTGGAGGTGGTCTTGAGAAGGGCCGACCGGGCTCTCTTCCAGGTATGATGACAGCGGCGAACAAACATCTGGGCCGAAGGTATGCCGGCCTCTTGCTCAGGAAAGAGCGGGGGCTGATAGCCCAGGGAACACTCAAAGGGCAAGAGACCCGTGGCAGAGCAAGGAAGTGTGTTGCTGGCGTATTCGACTCACACTAGTTGCTGGCTTCAGGAGCTGGGGTTGGTGGAGACCAGGCAGCGAAGAGTCATTTCCAAGTCTTGGTTGGCTCACTCCAACTGGGTGTTGGACTGGGGTGGAACCCGGAGGCTGGCCGACAACCCAGTGAGGGTGCAGAACGCCTTCCAGAACTGGGACAAGAACTGAGGATCCCGGTCGGAGACCATGTCTACTGGGAGTCCATGGACCCAGAAGACGTGCTGCATCATGAGCTGGGCCGTCTCTTTGGCAGAGGGTAGCTTGGGGAGAGGAATGACGTAAGCGGCTTTGGAAAACCGATCCACTACTGTCAAGATGGGGTTGTTGCCATCAGATGGGGAGAGACCCGTGACAAAGTCCAGGGCTATGTGAGACCAGGGACGGTGAGGGACAGGCAGAGGTTGAAGGAGACAAGCCGGAGCTTGCCGTGGAGTCTTGTTCTGCGCATAGACCGTGCATGCGGCGACAAACGCAGAGATGTCAGGAATAATGGTAAGCCACCAAAAGCATTGTCGCTCAAAGGCCAGGGTCCGACGGGAGCCCACGTGGCAGACAAGCCTGGAGGAGTGGGCCCTCTCCAGGATCGAGGAGCGGACCGCGTCAGGAAGAAACATCCGGTTATCTGGGCCACCCTCGGGGTTCGGCTGGGAACACTGTGCCTCACAAACCAGCTTCCCTATCCCCCAGCTGAGTGCCGTCGCCAGGCATGAAGTGGGAAGGATGGTCTCGGGATTCTGTGTTGTAGCCATGGGGCTATAGCAGCGTGACAGCGCATCTGGCTTGACATTCTTGGATCCCGGTCGGTATGAGAGGGAGAAGTTGAACCGGGTGAAAAGCAGGGCCGATCTAGCTTGCCTGGAATTGAGACGCTTGGCGGTGCGGAGATATTCCAGGTTCATGTGGTGGGTCCACACAATGAACGGATGTTCCGTCCCCTCCAGCCAGTGCCGCCACTCCTTCAACGCCATCTTCACCGCGAGATGCTCACAATTCCCCAGATAGTAGTTCCTCTCCGTGGCGTTGAGGCGATGGGAGAAGAAGGTGCAGGGATGTAACTTGAGGTCAAGGGCAGAACGCTGGGACAGGACAGCCCCCACTCCGGCATCCAAAGCATCGTCCTCCACCACGAACTGGCGGGACGGGTCAGAATGAACCAGGATGGGAGCTGTGGTGAAACGTTGTTTGAGATCCCGAAATGCCTGGTAGGCAGCAGGCGACCACGTGAATGGAACCTTGGGAGAGGTGAGTGCAGACAGGGGGGAAGCCAGGGTGCTGTAACCCTGGATAAAGCTGCGATAAAAGTTGCCAAACCCCAGGAAACGTTGCAGCTGCACCCTGGACGTAGGCTGGGGCCATTCCACCACCGCTCTCACCTTCCCGGGATCCATCTGTACACTCCCTGCAGCGCTGATGTAACCCAGGAAGGGGATGGTGGAGCGATGGAATTCACACTTCTCCACTTTCACAAAAATCTGCTTCTCCAGGAGGAGTTGGAGAACCTGTCGGACGTGAAGCACATCTTCTTGGGCGGAGCGGGAGAATATGAGGATTTTGTCGAGGTAGACGAAGACGAACCGGTTCAACATGTCACAGAGAACATCATTGACCAGAGCCTGGAACACAGCAGGGGTGTTGGCAAGGCCAAATGGCATGACCAGATACTCGTAGTGACTGCTGGCCGTGTTGAAGGTAGTCTTCCACTTGTCCCCTTCCCGTATCTGCACCAGGTGGTAGGCATTCCGTAGGGCCAGCATGGAGAACATGGTGTCCCCCTGAAGCGGTGCGAAGGCCGAGGAGATGAGTGGTAGTGGGTAGCGGTTCTTCACCGTGATGTCATTGAGACCCCGGTAGTCGATGCATGGGTGCAGGTTTTTGTCCTTCTCCACAAAGAAGAACCCTGCGCTGGCGGGGGAGGCAGAAGGACGGATGAACCCTGCAGCTAGGGAGTCCTCAATGTTGGTTTCCATAGCCTTGATCTCCGGACCCGACAGAGTACAATCGTCCCCGGGGCAGAGTGGTGTCTGGGAGAAGGTCAATCCCGCAGTCATAGGGTCGGTGTGGCGGAAGCGAAGTGGCCCGGGTCTTACTGAACACCTCCCGAAGGTCCTGGTACTCCGCGGGAATGGCGGAGAGGTCCGCGGCACCTTCCGAGCCCCCAGGAAGACGTCCCGGGACAGGCTGCGCTGACTTCAGGCACTGAGCGTGGCGGAACAGGCTCCAACCCATGATGGCACCAGCAGACCAGTCAATAAGGCGATTGTGTCGCTGCAGTCAAGAGAATCCCAATACCACGGGAACCTGAGGAAACTTAATGAGCAGGAATTGGATCGTCTTGCTGTGGTTCCCTGACACCCATAGGTTGATGGGGTGGCATTGTGGGTGACCTGGCCTATAGAGCACCTGTCTAGCGCTCTAACATCCATGGGAATGGAGAGGGGCTGAGTGGGGATGCCTAGCTCGGTCTCCATGGTAGCATCCATTAAGCTCTCATTAGCCCCAGAGTCGATGAGTACCCGAAGAGATTTCAACTGGTTTCCCCACAGCAAAATGGAATGAAAAGGGGTGTGAGTAAGGGGAGAGGAAAAGTTATCCTTATGACCCACCAGAGTGCTCGCTCCTACCGGTGACCATGGTTTTTTAGTGGATAGGTGGAGACAAAATGACCAGTAGTCCCGCAATACAGGCAACTCTTAGTGTGAATCCTGTATAGTTGTTTGGCTGGAGACAGCCTAACTCTGCCTAGTTGCATTGGCTTGGGAAGAGGTGAATTGGCAGCCTTCGGAGACTCAGGGGGAACTCGGGTAGCCTCGGGTTCTCTCGGCAACTGAGCCGTCGGGGACTTCCGGGATGCCTCAGAGGCGAGGTGGAATCCTTGGGTGAGCGAAATCAAATCTCCTCTCCTTCCTTCGTTCCCGTAGTCGCCCATCGATGCGAATGGTGGTTCCCGGGCCGCAAGCTCGTCCTTTACTTCCTCCGATACTCTGTGCAGGAACATGTCGAACAGTGCTTCCAGGTTCTAGGCACTCTCAGCTGCCAACGTGCGGAAATCCACCGCATAGTCTGTCACACTGCGGGAGTCTTGTCGAAGCTGGAGAAACTTCCGGGCAGCCTCTCTCCCGGAACAATGGAGCATCAAACTTTCTCTAACTCCACCACAAACTCCTCCAGACTGAAGGATATACCGACTGCTGTTCCCATACTGCCCTGCCGTAGCCCAGGCGAGAGCCCTCCAGGACATCAGCGTGATGAGGTACGCTATCTTAGAGCAGTCCGAGGGGAAGGAGGAGGGCTGCAGCTCGATAATGAGGGAAAACTGTGCGAGAAACGCCCGACAGGTGTCCGACTCACCATCAAAGCATTCCGTGGGAGGTAAACAGGATTCCCGGGAAACTGGGGTGGCCGGGGTGGCAACGCTGCTAACAGCCGGGTTACTGAGGGGCTGGGAGGTTACCGTCGTGGTAGGCTGCCTAACTCGCAAACTTTTCGACCAAAGCCTGGAACTATTCCATAAGACCGTGAAGCAACTCCTCGTGCCTTCCGATGATGGCTCCTTGGGAGGGGTTGGCATGGCGGAGCTGGTCCGAGTCTACTGGGTGAGTCATGGCCAGTTCGTACTATCACGTTTTAGGGAAGATCCAGATGCAGACAATGTCGAAGTAACAAAACTGTATTACTAGAACAGGGTCAGGCAAAACAACAGGCCAACGGCAGGCAGAGGTCAGCAATCCAGGGCGGTGTGACAAGGTACAGAACGGCAGGCAGGCTCAGGGTCAAGGCAGGCAGAATGATCAAAACCAGGAAAACTAGAAAACAGGAACTATAGAAAGACAGGAGCAAGGGGAAAACGCTGGTAGGCTTGATGGACAAAACGAACTGGCAACAGACAAACAGAGAACACAGGTATAAATACACTGGGGATAATGGGGAAGATGGGCGACACCTGGAGGGGGGTGGAGACAAGCACAAAGACAGGTGAACAGATCAGGGTGTGACACCCATTACTTGGAAGGCAGCCATGGTGCATCTTTTACTTAAAGGGGGAGATCAAGCTGATCCTAACTGTTATAGGCCTATTTCTATTTTTGCCCTGTTTGTCAAAAGTGTTGGAAAAACTTGTCAATAATCAACTGCCTGGCTTTCTTGATGTCTATAGTATCCTCTCTGATATGCAATCTGGTTTCTGCTCAGGTTATGGATGTGTCACTGCAACCTTAAAGGTTCTCAATGATGTCACCACTGGCCTTGATTCTTAGCAATGTTGTGCTGTTATTTTTATTGGCTTGGCCAAAGATTTTGATACGGTAGACCATTCCATTCTTGTGGGTCAGCTAAGGTTTATAGGTGTCTCTGAGTGGTCTTTGGCCTGGTTTGCTAACTACCTCTCACAAAGAGTGCAATGTATAAAGTCAGAACATCTGCTGTCTCAGCCATTGCCCGTCACCAAGGGAGTACCCCAAGGCTCAATCCTAACAAATGTTAGAATTCTTCTTCAACTTCGATATTAGAGTATTTTGTGTAGATCGTTGACAAAAAATGACATACAGTGTATAGAGTGCATTCAAATAGTATTCATAGCCCTTGACTTTTTCACATTTTGTTATGTTACAGCCTTATTTCAAAATTGATTAAATTGTTTTTTCCCCCTCATTAATCTACACACAATACCCCATAAAAAAACTTTACTTTGCTCCGTTCACCTTTCCCTCGATCATGACTAGTCTCCCAGTCCCTGCCGCTGAAAAACATACCCACAGCATGATGCTGCCACCACCATGCTTCACCGTAGGGATGGTGCCATTTTTCCTCCAGACGTGACGCTTGGCATTCAGGCCAAAGAGTTCAATCTTGGTTTCATCAGACCAGAGAATCTTGTTTCTCATGGTCTGAGAGTCCTTTAGGTGCCTTTTGGCAAACTCCAAGCAGGCTGTCGTGTCTTTTACTGAGGAGTGGCTTCCGTCTGGCCACTCAACCATAAAGGCCTGATTGGTGGAGTGCTGCAGAGATGATTGTCCTTCTGGCATGTTCTCCCATCTCTACAGAGGAACGCGCAGAGTGACCATCGGATTATTGGTCACCTCCCTGACCAAGGCCCTTCTCCCCAGATTGCTCAGTTTGGCCAGGCGGCCAGCTCTAGGGAAGAGTCTTGGTGGTTCCAAACTTCTTCCATTTAACAATGATGGAGGCCGCTGTGTTCTTGGGGACCTTCAATGCTGCAGACATTTTTTGGTACCCTTCCCCAGATCTGTGCCTCGACACAATCCTGTCTCGGAGCTCATTGAACTATTCCTTCGACCTCATGTCTTGGTTTATGCTCTGACATGCACTTGTCACGGCCGTCGTCGGAAGAAGACCAAGGTGCAGCGTGGTGAGCGTATATATTCCTTTTATTTGAGAAAACGTTGCCAACAAAACAAGAAAACAAAGAAACGACTGTGAAGCTAAACAAGGCTATAGTGCCACTAACAAAGTTAACTACCCACAATCACAGGTGGGAAAAAGGGCTGCCTAAGTGTGATTCCCAATCAGAGACAACGATAGACAGCTGTTCCTGATTGAGAACCATACCATGCCAAAACATAGAAACACATATCATAGAAATAAAGGACATAGAATAATCACTCAAATCACACCCTGACCAAACTAAAAAGAGACATAAAAAAGGCTCTCTATGGTCAGGGCGTTACAGCACTGTCAAATGTGGGACCTTATATAAACAGGTGTGTGCCTTTCCAAATCATGTCAAATCAATTGAATTGACCACAGGTGTACTCCAATCAAGTCGTAGAAACATCTCACTGATGATCAATGGAAACAGGATTTACCTGAGCTCAATTTCAAGTCTCATAGCGAAGGGTCTGAATACGTATTTCTGTTTAAAAAAAAATATATACATTTGCAAAAATGTCTAAAAACCTGTTTTCGCTTTGTCATTATGGGGTATTGTGTGTAGATTGACGAGGAAAATAATAATTGCATCAATTTTAGAATAAGGCTGTTAAGTAACAAAATGTGGAAAAAGTCGAGGGGTCTGAATACTTTCCGAATATACTATATATAGTCTTCACCGCACTTGCTTGATTATCCATTAAAGTTAAGACGTCCTTTCACTTTCACTCTGATCTCACGCTGCATCAAACATCACCCTCACTCATTTCACCCACCCAATGAGTCACTCACTCCTTCAACATTCAGCGTCTTTTCTCAGTACAATCTCACATCCAATGTTTATTTCTTGAGCGTGTCTTGGTTTAAATGTGGTATTAATTGGTTAAACAATGCTAAATTACGTCGGCCAACAGGCTGTGGGGTGGTTTTAGATGGCTCTGATTGGTGCGCTCATCTGAACGTGCCAGAATATTTTACCTAAATATCTGTATATGATTTTCATAATTTAAGATATGTGCGCGTAAACTTCAGTGCATTTTAAGATTTGACTATGGAACTATCCGTTACGCGTAAATGTATTGGATTTATATTATTATTTAACCAACATAAACCCATAATGCACGAACTGAACGACCAAGGGATAATGTGGTAACATTGACACTACTACTGCTGCACAGGACATTTATGTTAGATAAGCCTGTTTAAGTGAAATATTTAGGCGAACATGGACCAAGTACACGACCTGTGATGTGGGTACTTTAGTCTATATTCAGAATTGGCGTAAAAGAACAGAGAAGTTCTCCATGCGCACCCTTACCTATCCATACACAGCCGAGGATATAGCTCCATGCGCAAAACGGAAGCAGATGTTGGAGTATGTATGTCCTTCTCCTTGGGTCCACAATTACAATATTTTTCATCAATAATTGGTGTTCATTTTTCAATGAGTGTTACAAATGTGTTGAAATTGCGAAACTACTATTGTTTTATGCTCCAATTAAGAATAGTGTCCTTTTTGAAAAACAACTTGCACCATATTGTACGCGCGCGCCTTGGGAACACTTGTTGCCATGATCGGTAAGGCTATTGAGAAGTTAATATCCCGTAAAACACAAGTTACCATATCGAGGGCTTCCCCAGTTCAAAAGACTGGTGTCTTAGCACCATATGCTTAATGGATTCAGCCGTGGAGGCTTTAATAAAGGTAAAATGCGGTCTTTTAAAAGTTGGAAAGGGTCTTTTATTTAATTTAGATGGAGTACTTGCGCACAAACCAAAGCGCGCCTGGGCATTGACTCGCCCTTTCTTTCATGAAGCAAAGCGACCACCATGTAGCGTGTTTCATTACAGCATAAGCTTTTCATCACCCTGCTTTGTCCTGAATGAAAGTAATGCTGTGAATTAAAGAAATGACAATATTTTCTATCAGCTTGAACATCCAAGAGAAGGGCCCTCGAGCTTGGCAAAAATCAGGCACATCATTCATCATGTCATCCCGCACCTGTGGTCTTGCATTGAAAGTACACAAACCTATTCCTATTAACCTTAATTATTCAAAAACGCCACAATGGTTGAAATAGAGCAGGATGAAATCTGTTTATTGGTCGTAAATGTTTTTCTGAAGATCTCTCCAACCTCTTTGTTAGTTCGGCGCAGAGTCCGCCTCTTCCTTTCAGACAGAATAGCCCTGGAGTTTTCCATTTTCAATCGTAACATCTGCTTAATCTTACGGATCAAAATATGGAGACAAAACATATGTAATGGAGGATTTGTGAAATCCTTGTAATGAGTTATTAACAGGAGAAAACAATGGGGCCGGATGGAAAGAGCCTTATGGTAACAAGAGTCGCCAAATGAAACGCCTGACATTTTCCTTGTTGGTAAATGGAACCCGTTTGAACGCCAGGTGATGGTAAGAAAATCAATGTCCTTATGAGCCAGCCCAGATCTAAGTTCTTTTTTCTAATTGGAAAATTAGCAGACATAAATTTAATTGGCTTATCAAGGCCCAGCAAAAGGCCGCAGTAATTGCCTGCAGATAGACGGGGGGACACAACAAGATTGAATGTTTGCTGGCTCGTATTAAGGCTTTCAATCCAAGTGTATCATTGAACATGTTTTATTATAACAAAACGTCATGCTTTACAGTTCCCATATTGTATAGACAATGGTTAATGGAACATTAAAGACGAGAACCATGCCAACACGTCTTGGAGACATTGTAAAGGCCTCTCTCTTTGCTTGTTTTAAGCAGCTGCTGTCCAGGACCCAGAAGCACAAAAAGAACAAGTTTGAAATACCAGGTGCATCCTAAAGAACCTCGACGGGGATGGATATGTTACAGCCTAGGACATGTGAGAAGCAATAAAGATAGGCCTATCATTTGGATTGTAAGGCGCCTCCACGCCATGTAAAAGGAGAGGCGCCTGGGCAGTGCGTTCTCTGGCAACCTCGCCCTCCCCTCCACGGGTCTCTCTGTACACGTATCCCCGGGCCAAGTCCTAACACCTGTTGGATAGCCAAGTGCTAACGTCCATACTAACACAATAATCTATTTTGAATTATCACATATAATTATTGAATAATATTTGCATGTTTTTCAATAATAATTTTGCGCCATTTGAGCATTTTGGTGCTTGGTGCGAAGGATTTAAAAGTCCACTCACGAGGTTCACACTGCCCATGGGCAGACTCAACTGGTGTTTGTTCAACCTCGCAGCTGGTACCCCGATGCCACCGTGGAGATACGTTAATGAAATCACGGGAGTTCAGGGGATTTACAGACTCTGAGCCCATATTTTTATGCGCGATAATCCAAAGTATCAGCAGTTACTTACAGTTTATGAGAATCTTGTTAGGCGTCCTTCCCAGTGCTTACCATACGCTTATCTACGTATTATTATAGTGTTAATGGATGATGCATTTAGCCATGTTACTTTCATCTGATTAATAGAGATATGACTGAAATGTGTTGGATATCATAAAGTAGAACTAGCATACCTTCATGAAATAGCCTAATGTTCTTAGAAGTTGATTTTCCAATACAGTCTAATTATTTGTTATTCTCACTGTTGTCATTAATAGCCTATCACAGCTTTTTGTTTAATATTTCTGCATATCTTTGATCTGTCTTCTACAATTTATGCGCAAAAGTTATCCATTCGTTGGCTCTGAGTTGCATGCAAAATGATGCGCATAGGGCTGCGCTTGTCATGAACAGCCTGGTGCGTCATTTCTTATTTGCAACAACTTTCAAATGGTAACAATAGGCTTGATATGTTAAAACCCACGAACACATTAGGAAAGGTGTCACTGTAATTGACAGTGCACAATGACATAGCACATCCATAAACATCGTGTTTTTGTTTTTGCCAAGTTGGCACAGGCATACCTTGGAGCCACTTGGGTCTATATACGACTACCGCGCTAACATACGGCTGTTTTCTATGCCTTGTGACACATTTACTGACTATAAACTTGCCTTGCATGCCAAAGCAGTCAGCAACATGTAGTCAAAGGCTACTCGAATGCTATAGAGCATTGCACGCCATTTCAGTATCACTAACTTATTCTTAACGTAATTGGAGCTTGGCATGGTTTTCCAATGTTTAGCCGGGTAAGAAAAGGAATAAAACCTGTCAGCCTGTAAATGGTGCTCTTTTAAGCCTTGCCAAGACCAAGCACAACAGTAACAAGATATAGATCCAAGTGTTTGACTGCTTAAGCCTTTCCCTTCCGTTTGATTGGTATTGCACTAAAGGATGTTTTGAGGGGTTTTGTACTGTGCTTGCGCACAAAAACGCAATATCTCAATAGCATTAGGTGTGACCAAACAATTATGCTATACTGTTGTTTTGTTGTTCTCTGCCACTTCACCAAATTAAATAGAAATGTTGCCCCCGACAAAATAGATGAAGCCCAGCTACTTCCTGGGCCTTTTATTTCGTTTAAGGCTGACTTGCTGACATTTGACTTTCTAATGAATGTAATTAGATGACATGGTCTCTTGTGTCGTGTCTAGGACGCGCATAACTGCGCTGTTAATGTAGCGGTAATACAACAAGAGATGGGATTATAGGTCTACTGAGATTTCCAAAAAGCAGATGCACGGAAAACTTGTAAAAATATTAATATCCAGTTTCAATTTAGGAAAAAACACATAATCTCATTCATATTTAGCAACAAATTCGAGTAGAGAAATAATAGTAACAATAATAACCATAATAATACTATATAATACTATGTATTATTATTAATAATAATAATAATATAGCAAGAAGTAAATAATCGAATTGCAAAGACTAATACAGAAAATGAATCTACCTTTCTTTTACCCCCATCCGAAATGCATGTGTTATCCGAAATGCCCTTAGCCAGTTGGTTTTATGAATGTGTGTTTGCAAGTTTGGGCACAGGCATATATGTGGGCTACCACTACATAGATATGTGAGAGCTGACGTAAAATGGCAAGGGAACAGGTTGACAGGATGCCGCTACCACGGAAGAGTTTTGCCTTGAAGCACCTGCAGAACATTGAAGCTAACAGCTTTTACTGCAAGCCATCGGTCTAGTCATGCCCCTTTAAACAATATAATACACCAACATGATAACAGCTATGGTTTATAGCTGCAGGCCCTGCATTTTAAACCATTGAATTGTATCTGCATGTTAGTTTAATGTACATCTGATTTGCATACCTAATGTAGTTTGACATGAAGTTTGCGGGTGTTTAAGCTACAGATCTAAGATCCATACAGGCCACAGCTTCATAAAACGTAGGGCTATGAAGGAGTTATCAGACTCCATCAGATACCCAGTAGAATGAACATAGTTGCTCATAGAGTATACGCACATGCATGGGTTGAGACTGAGGCCCAATGTGCCCTGCAATTCAACTTATAATGCTCGATATCACTTAAATTCATTGATTTATGCACTGTTATGCATGCGTATAACTTTCCTTTTATGGATATTTATCTTCATAACTTGGATTTTCAATGATACTTCTTAAATGTATGTAAGCATATTAGCCTATGAAGAAAAGTGGTATAGACCAGACAACACAAAGTATTCATAATTTAAGAGCATTTATCAGATTGAATATAAATATAAATTATTTTACAATTCAGTAGGCCTATAAAAATACTTTGGTTTTAGTATATTCATCAATGTTCAATTAAAACATATTATCATGGAAACAATTAAATACATGTTGCTATACATGGTGATTGCCATGCTGCCTGAATTAAGAATAGAGATCATTGACATATAAATATAATATTTACACTTAAATAATCAACGTCAAGAGAACATTATATATTAACATGGATTTACCATGGGTGTATAACAATACATACTTTTAGACATAAACATAACATAATATTTATTGGACTGAGATTAAGCTTAAAGGAGGCTCGTTTTCAATGTTGGACAGGGAGGATTTCATGTGCAGTTTCCGTGGGTCCTCAGGTGTCCAGACTTTAGCGGTTCTGATTATGTTCTGGTCTTTCAGCTCTTTCTCGTCTTTCCAGGACAGAGAGTGTCCAGCGAGGGGAGGCAGCCCGTAGTCAGGGTCACTTGGAGATGGAGATCCTGAGAAGGGGACAAATGATTAGTAACGGACCAAGTCTTTAACAAATGAGTAACAATACAGTTCAAAGTTAAGTCATTATCATAGGCATTATCTAACCATATGAAATGTATGCTACTTACTTGTTCCTCTGTGGCAAATTATAACTTTTTTGGGTTGAGTCAGTGCGTCACTGTTGGAGTTTCGGATGCGCATGTCGGACTGCACGAGCTCAGCGAGGAAGTTGATGTAGCCAATGGCCAGGCGCAGGGTATCGACTTTGGATAGCCTCTTTTCGTACGGTAGAGTGGGGATGTGAGACCGGAGTCCCTCGAAAGCATCGTTAATTGACTGCATCCTCCGCCGCTCACGGATGTTGGCAGCCTGCCGTAATTGTTGCATCTCCATATCGGATCTCATCCGCCTCCGCCTTTTCAGCATCGGGCTATCTCCTCCCATCTGAGGCGACAGCTCTGAGGTGCTGTCAGTGCATTCATACGAGCAGGTAGACGAGGAGGAAGAGAAGGACAAGTTACTGATGTCACAATAGTCCCCATCGTGCGCTATCCTGCTGTCCTTATAGTAATCTTGGAAATGGCTGGTGAGAAAGTTGACATCGTCATCCAGAAACTCGTCGGTGTCCAAGTGGTCCCTGGAGGACTGGTCAGTAAAGAAATCATCGTCATCAAAATAAGGGGAGGAGAAGGAGTCCAGTCCAGTAAATGGATCCAAGACAGTGTCCATTTTTAGCTGTTGTTTTCGTGTTGCCCAGTAACAGCAAGTTTGCTCTTTGCGCTGTCTCTGGATGCTCAAGAGTTAGTTCAGCTGAAGGCTGGCACGCGAGGACTCTTATAACTACATCCATAGTCGTGTGCCATTAACCAAAAAAAGCCAGCCAATCAGCGTTGAGTATACACTACGCTCCGCAGTGGAGGGTGCACCTAGAGATAATAATCTCTTACCACTCAGCCCCCCCTTCCATTTATGGCGCAGCGCTTAACCCACTCCTGCCCTACATGGAAAACTGAACATAGGGGAAACAAAGCATTAGAGGACCAATGACCTACTAAGTCTAAAACCCGCAGCCACCCTAACATTGTACCTTTTATTCAATACAGTTATTTTTAAGAGAAACTCGCACACTGCTCTTGCACGGATCACTTTTTAATATTGTATTTACTTATTAAAGCTTAATTAACCTGTCGGCCTCATTCTTGGCCTTCCTCAGAACTTTTGTGAACATTTGTATTTCAGCAAGAGCAGTGTGCAGGTTTCTCTTTTCTTTGAAGTAATCGCGTTATTCCCATTCCTTTATTGAATTTTGATTCAATACAACTATTACATTATTTGCTTGCAGCATAAGTGTCCACATCTGGTCGCACGTTTCCACAATAATAGATTATTATTAGGCTGTTATATTGTAATACACATCAGAGTCCTTTCCGAGGCTCCACGGAGGCTCCACGTCTTCATTCTCGTATTGATCTTTTGTCAATGCAATCTAAATTGGTTTCCTCTTATTCAAAATCTCATTTTCGAGAACAGAAAAAGTCTGCATTGAATAGGCTTATCTTGCATCTCCTGCACCCTTGCATCCATTGGGACTAACCAATGTGTAAAGTGAACAAAAAAGATGTAGTAATTAAAGGTCGGTCATATAACAATGATAACATTGCTGACACCTCATGAAGGCAGTCATCTTAAAGCAGGTACCTGCCCAATTCAATAGCCGACCACTCGTGCCCGCAGCAAGCTGTTAGAGTCCTTTGGTCTGAGCACTTCATTATTGGAGGAGTCCAATTTCTATTAGAACCCATAGAACGCAGAGTAAACATTTGTATGAGAATAATGTCATTGAAATGAGACGTAATTTCAGTGATAGACAGGCGAACATAATGATGTGTTCATCAGTCATAGGTTTTACGATGCTGCTCTGCCTACACATTGGCTCTGCACAGTGGACACTCGCCTGTTCACGCCGCAACAATCAAAAGAGAATAAGAGAGCACTTTACCGACAAAGCAGGGGCGTTTCTTGCCTCTCAATAGCGACATACCCTCTGTCACCGTAAACGAGTAATTTATGACAAGAAGTGCTCTTATCTTAAAATATTGTGAAAAGGGCACAATGCAAAACAGCCACAAAACATTGAGAGCCCCTTGCAAGTGTGACTACAAAATCTGTAGCTCAAAAATAATGTTAGGCTACAGCAAAAAATATATGGAATTCCTCTTTGATAAACAGAATAGTTGGAAATAGGCCCACTTTTCCTATTGCCAACAGGGATGTTTTATTACGTGTCGTCATATATATGAAACCTTATGAAGTCCTATCATTATGTTACGATGTCTTCAAATATAGGAGAAAGGTTACAGACTGAGAATAGCTGTAGTTATAGTCATCATTATGAGATTATATTATATATAAAATGGGTTATAGATGCTTATGATTTGACAAAGAAAACTTGCATAACTGCATCATACCTGTTGATTTTAATGAAACCTAGTGGTGATCATCTCAATGAGGGTTGATCTGTGGGATGATCATCTGTCTAGTGCAGAGTTGAAATGTATCCTATATTGCAGGCAATGCTCCAAATAAGTTATTCATTTTGTTTGATCTCAATCAAAGATAGGGATGCACTTATAGTGCAACACTTATATTGCAACAGGTAGCCTACCTGAAGGCTTAGTGAAATATTGGCGGGGTCGCCTATTAATATCAAAAGCAGCCACAAAATATTAGGCTAGCAAAATGTTCAAACTCAACTTGCATCATTTTAATAATCTCATTGACATTTTTGTTTCAGTTTTCACATTAAAGGTTGAATTCACCTGCCTTTATCGAAAAGTAGTCTTTCTGGTTGTCTTGAAACCATGTGTGCTGGAGTATTTTTTAATTTAACCTTTATTTAACTAGGCAAGTCAGTTAAGAACAAATTCTTATTTACAATGACGGCCTAGGAACAGTGGGTTAACTGCCTTGTTCAGGGGCAGAACGACAGATTTTTACCTTGTCAGCTCGGGGATTCTATCTTGCAACCACTATTATTATAGACATAATTGTACCCCAATGACAATTATATAAATTGTCTGATTAGGAAATATCTGACGATTTGTATCATGTGTTGGGCTAATATGTTGGATGTGCGTAAAAATGTGCCCAACATTCTATGAATGCGATACCAAATAGTCCATAGTATGGTAAGAAAACTCGACTTAAACCCTTCAGGTGTTCAGCACCATAATAAAAGTCCTTTAGCCTAAGTGCTTCCATGAACATAAATAAATTCACCAGTAAAGAGACCGACACACAGACGACAGAAAGTATGGTTTTATTATGGGGAAACTGGTGTCAGAGTAAAGGTAATATGCCCTCACAGTGCGCGTCAGAGGGCGTTTACGCAGGTACCTGAAATGTTGACTGGTCGGAGTCTACGAAACTCCCATTCACTCCCATTCATATTAAGATGGAGGGGGTCACTTTGTTAGTCGAAGGAGAAAACAAGTCTTTAACTGTAGGCTCGCCGCAAGCTACAACGTGAGGCATTGGAGGCACAGGCCGTGGGAATAACGCCACTTGCGCGGTGAGCCAGTCAATGCAACACGTCCCATAATAATGAGTGCTGATGCTGCTTTGCACCTTGCATGCGCATTTTGGTTTTCTTATAATAGGCCTACGTTTATGTTAGAAGAGCTAATATAACATAATATAATATATTTCCACCTATCCTAGACCTTTTAAATATATTTTGGAATTGGAAAGTATGCTATGAATCTGATAATAAACCCATTTGCTTGATTCATACTGGCTTTAATGATATGTTCATGTTTACATGCAATAGATCCACAGGTTTGCATGATTATTTATTGCACCAGACTGGTGCCTGGGTGCTGACTGGTCGTTAATTTACAAATTGCTCGCAGACAGGACCGTGACTATCAACGTCACACAATCAATTCACCAGTGTGACATACTGTATCTCAGTGCCAGCGGACGCTGCAAAGCGAGCGCCGGCATGGGAACAGCAACACTTGGGTCGCTTCAACAGACGGTATAATGGTGAACATTATAAATTAGGTGTTTTACGAAGGTCATGGTGTATTACAATTCACGGTGAGGGAGGGCCAGTGATGCATGATTCCAGGACTCAATAGCCTACGCCTATAGTTTAATTGTAGATTTTTCAAAGTAGCTTTACGCTCACTAATCAAGTGATACATTAACATATAGCCTACTGCTGTGCTTAAAACACATGGATATGGAAAATCTCTTTCTTAGAAAGTGAAAAGCCCAGTGCAAAAGGTGGCCGTAATCATCACAGAAATCCATCTTGAGTGTCCAAAATATTTTATAGAGATGCAAGACAAAAATGCAAACTAAATGGTTTAAACAGATACAAAACGATTAAATAAATGTTACACCTTGCTATGCAAGTTTACACGTGCTTTGGAGCGCACATGTAAACAGAGTATCAAGTGACAAGGTATTTTTTGGGTTAAGAAAATGTGCTATAAACATTTATGCCGAGTATGTACGTTTTCAGGTGAACACTAGCCTATGGGCCTAATCATTAATAATAGCACCTGTAACTAATGCATTCATAGATAGTGCAATTTACCATAACGCGTCCACACAGAACGAATGATGACAGAAATCAAAATATTAAGACTCACAGGTTACCCAATGTAACCAGCATATCCTGTGGTGCTGGAGTCAGCCCTGCACCATAGTCGCACGTCCAGCCTTGTGCCATTAAATTGCTTTTATTCTGCTCGCACGCTTTTCTTTTTATCTCACATTTTTAGTGACCTGGTACCTGAAAAGCTTGCTGGTAAAGTGCCATTGACTACCACAACCATGCGTTTTCATGGACTGATTGAGGAGGTCAGAGTGTCAGCGCGAGGTGGATAAGCAAGCTGCTGAAACACTGGTGATTCCCTGGGAATCCCACCACATGCGCCGTGGCAACTGAAATAGCGCGCGGGGCGCTCGCTCTCCAGATTGCAAGACAAATTAGAACGGTGCTCATGGGGTCTGGAGAGACTTGAGTCATTGATAGCAATGAATGCAAACGAAGTTCTTAAACTAATGTATTGTTTGAGATATTGTCTTCTAATTTTCCACCGACACACTAGTTAGGCGTTCTCTTCTCACCAAGTGCAGCATCCATAACTTGTTAACAAAATGTTTGAAGGCTTATAGGCACACAATGCAGAGCAGAGTCTTGTGTTTATGATGTAGTGTAAATTATCATTACTTTGCTCATTTCCAACAAGTCTGATGATTAGCCTATGACTCAAACAATTATTAAACATTTAATCAGCGCACTTCAACAGGTAGCAAAATGAATGACACCACTAATCAAAGCTCCCAATGTCTCTCTTCCCTCCACCCATATACCCCTCTTCAGTCGACAACATATTAACATTACAATTGCTTAAGTAAATCATATATATATATATATATATATATAGATCCTCAAAGACATCAAGGAAGATTATTGATTCACTATTCCTTGGCCTGATAGATTTTTAGCACTAATCTGAAAGTCTCTGACCGGAGCCCTGGGCGGTTAAGGCTGTTTCACGCAGAGAGATAAGGGTAGGGATATTCTAGCGTCATACACATTTTAATACAACGCAGGAAACCTGGTGCTTCCTGTCTGGTTTGGTCTCGTTTACAACATCTAATCTTTCGGTCTGTTTTCTAAGTAGCCAAAATAGCAGTTTAGTCAAGTGGGATTAAATGATAAGTGAATAACTAGCCCGACATATGGCTAACCATTCTGTACATGATACATCCATATTGAGTTTCAGGGTGGCAATCTGGTGACCCGTGTTAACCTGTAGGTGGCCATTTACCGTTTCTCTCCCAAAGCGTCAGAGCTCATAGCGTCAGACAGACAGACATCCAGGCAAAATAAACACATAGGCCTACAATTTAAGTTGATTAGTTGGAATCAAGAGTGACATGGAAGGAAATATGCGCTGCTGCATGGGACAAAAATACCCATGCAGTTCTATGGCTCGTGTCTTGTCTCACCTGCATATGTCAAAGAGATAGCTTTAATTGCATTCTTTATCATTTAAGACCTTCCTTTTCAAACTGACTTTTGATTTTGAATATGATTATGTTTTGCCATAGATAGGTGGTGTGTTAAGCACATTTTGTGTGGGAAATGTGCTCTACAAATAAATACATTTTGCATTGGCTATATTATTTGATAGAATCTTGAGCAAATTGTTTTAATAGTATTATCACCTATCATTTTACTTACCTGCATGTAAATTGACACAATCTAGGCTAAAGCAATAACCTGAAGAAAGGTTGAAGGTAGAGTAAAGAGTTTCAATTAGCCAATTAGCCAAATAACTGGGAATTAGACACAATATAGAAGCCAGGTTGAGAATCTAGCCGGGACACTGGGGTTAACTCAATTGGGATTAGTGTCGGGTTAGAGTTTTTAGCAGAGGATCTGTACAGAGTTCTCAGTACTGCCTGGGGCGTTTGGGTGTAGAGCGATAAGTGCCCCCTACTGGCCATCCAATACCATGTACTTCCAGCAGCATCTGGTCTCCCATCTAGGGATGGACCAGGCCCAACACTCTTGAGTATCAGATTGCCCTGGGGCAGGTTTAAATCCAGATCAAAATAATGTTAGATTATTTTCCCCATATCCTCGGTTCATCCTCCTCCTTGTTCAAATGGAAACGGGAAAGTTAATTAATATTTCAACCAAATGTCATGGGATTATCAGCATGATCTTGATAATAAACTACAATGTGGTATCATCGGATGTAATCAAATAGCAAGGAGGGACCAACATCATTTAAGATGGCACAGGGTTATTTTAACCCCCCAAAATAAAGGTGAAAAGTTGATCCCTGATGTGAAATTTCACCCATCTGCTCTACCCTATCTTGACAGGTAAATTATATGTTCCTATGCATATCTGAATATGAATTATTGACAAACAATGGAATTTAACTTTTACACAAACATAGTTTTGATGCATACTTCCTTTAAATGGAGTAACTTAAATTGAAATGTAGTATGCCATCAGTGGGGTGCTCCTAATAAAGTTGCAGATAGAAATCTAATGTGTAGAGCTGACCATTTTTACCCTACACTTAACGAAAAGTAGGTCCTACCTCAAACCATCAATTGTTCCCATTTGAGAACCTTCTGGGGGGGGGGGGGGGGGGGGCGGGTGAAAACCTTTCACTAATAAAATGTTATATGTGGAACCCTTTCACCACTAAAATGTTGTATAACCTTTTTCACCACCAAAGGGTTCTACCAGGAAACAAAAAGCGCTCTCCTATGGGGAAAACGAATAACCTTTTTCTGTTATATACACTCTTAGAAGTAAAGTAGGTCTGTGTCTGTTCTATGCAATACATTTATTTTATCTGAACATTCTGTAATGTTTTCTGGCCATTGAGGACGCCTGGTGGTCAACAAGGATATTATCATAATGTGCAGGTATTAAACACGGGTTAACCATTTCAAGAGTACTGTAGCTTCTCCTCCTTTGTACATCTACATTTTGGGCATCTTTTAATTATACAATATGTTTAATTTATTTATGTCCCAATATTGCAGATATAATGCTGTTATTTTTGGTCAAGGAGTGGATCATTAATGGTGAGGCATCACATTGAAGAAAAATTGCTCAAAACACATCAGAAAAAACCTTCGGAGTAGGCCTACTTTAAATTAAGTTATGGGCACAAAGACACATTCAACTCCATCTTTCATAGAATCAGATGGAATATTCATCATAAAACCATTTGATGTTCCCAATTATTTGAATGATTCCTTCACTGGCAAAGTGGACAAGCTTAGGCAGGAAATGCCAACAATGAACAGTGAGCCATCATGCTCATGCAACAAAATAAAAAGAAAGGAAAAGCATTTGAATTTTGTAAAGTTAGTGTGGGGGAGATGGAAAAATTGTTATTATCGATCAATAACCTCCTGGCATTGACAACTTAGGTGGGAAGCTATTGAGGATGGAAGCTGACTATATGGACACTCCTATCTGTCATATATTTCATCTGAGCCTAGAGGAAAGTCTTGGTCCTCAGACCTGGAGGGAAGCCAAAGTCATTCCGCTACCCAAGAGTGGTAAAGTGGCCTTCACTGGTTCTAACAGCAGACCTATCAGCTCTTTGCAAACTGTTGAACAACATGTTTGACCAAATACAATGCTATTTCTCTGTAAAAAAATTAACAACATACTTTAAGCATGCTTATAGATAAGGGAGTTGGTTTTGGACCAGTAAACAATTTCACCGATCTCTCTCAAATCACTGATGATTGGTTAAAAGAAATTGATAAGATTGTGGGAGCTGTACTGTTAGATTTCAGTGCAGCCTTTGATATTATTGACCATAATCTTTTGTTGAGAAACCTTGTGCTATGGCTTTTCAAACTCTTCCATATCGTGGATGCAGAGCTATCTAATTGAACTCAAAGGGTTTTCTTTAATGGAAGCTTCTCTAATGTCAGACATGTAAAGTGTGGTGTACTGCAGGGCAGCCCTCTACTCTTTTCTATTTTTACCAATGACCTGCCACTGGCATGAAACAAATCATGTGTGTCCATGTATGCTGATGATTCAACCATATATGCGTCAACAACCACAGCTAATGAAGTCACTGAAACCCTTAACAAAGAGTTGCAGTCTGTTTAGGAATGGGTGGCCAGTAATAAACTGGTCCTGAACATCTCTAAAACTAGGAGCATTGTATTTGGTTCAAATCATTCCCTAAATTCTAGACCTCCACTGATTCTGGTAATGAATGGTGTGGCTGTTGAACAAGTTGAGAAGACTAAATTACTTGATGTTAACTTTGATTGTAAACTGTCATGGTCAAAACATACAGATTCAATGGTAATAAAGATGGGGAGAGGTCTGTCTGTAATAAAGAGATGCTCTGCTTTTCTGACACAACACTCCACAAAGCAAGTGCTGCAAAGACCTAGTTAAGCAGCAGCTGGCCTAGAACAGAGCCGCACGTCTTGCTCTTCATTGTAATCAGAGGGCTAATACTAATACGATGCATGCCAGTCTCTCTTGGCTAAGAGTTGAGGAAAGACTGACTGCATCACTTCTTGATTTTATAAGAAATATTAATGTGTTGGAAATTCCAAAATGTTTGCATAGTCAACTTACACACAGCACTGACAAACACACATACCCCACCAGACATGCCACCAGGGGTCTTTTCACAGTCCCCAGGTCCAGAACAAATTCAAGGAAACATACAGTATTCTACAGGGACATGAGTGCATGGAACTCCTTTACATGTCATATAGCGCAAGTGAACAGCAAACCTGTTTTCAAAAAACAAATAAAGCAACACCTCATGGCACAATAACTCTCCCTCATGTGACCTACTTGTTGTGTGTATGCACTGACATGTACAGTGCATTCGGGAAGTATTCAGACCCTTTGACTTTTTCCACAATGTGTTACGTTACAGCCTTATTCTAAAACAAATTAAATACATGTTTTGCTTAATCTACACACACAACCCCATAACGACAAAGCAAAAACAGTTATGACATTTTTGTAAACATATAAAAACAAAAAACAGAAATACCTTATTTAAATACAGTTGAAGTCGGAAGTTTACATACACTTAGGTCAGAGTAATTAAAACTCGTTTTTCAACCACTCCACATATTCCTTGTTAACAATCTATAGTTTTGGCAAGTCAGTTAGGACATCTACTTTGTGCATGCCACAAGTCATTTTTCCAACAATTGTTTACAGACAGATTATTTCACTTATAATTCACTGTATCACAATTCCAGTCGGTCAGAAGTTTACATACACTAAGTTGACTGTGCCATTAAACAGCTTGGAAAATTCCGGAAAATTATGTCATGGCTTTAGAAGCTTCTGATAGGCTAATTGAAATAATTTGAGTCAATTGCAGGTGTACCTGTGGATGTATTTCAAGGCTTACCTTCAAACTCAGTGCCTCTTTGCTTGACATCATGGGAAAATCAATAAGAAATCAGCCAAGACCTCAAAAAAAAAATGGTAGACCTCCACAAGTCTGGTTCGTCCTTGGGAGCTATTTCCAAATGCCTGAAGGTACCACGTTCATCTGTACAAACAATAGTACGCAAGTATAAACACCATGGGACCACGCAGCCGTCATACCGCTCAGGAAGGAGACTCGTTCTGTCTCCTAGAGAAGGACATACTTTGGTGCGAAAAGTGCGAATCAATCCCAGAACAACAGCAAAGGACCTTGTGAAGATACTGGAGGAAACAGGTTCAAAAGTATCTATATCCACAGTAAAAGGAGTCCTATATCGACATAACCTGAAAGCCGCTCAGCAAGGAAGAAGACACTACTCAAAAACCGCCATAAAAAATCCAGACTACGGTTTGCAACTGCACATGGGGACAAGATCATACTTTTTGGAGAAATGTCCTCTGGTTTGATGAAACAAAAATATCTGTTTGGACATAATGACCATCGTTATGTTTGAAGGAAAAAGGGGGATGCTTGCAAGCCGAAGAACACCATCCCAACCGTGAAGCACGGGGATGTCAGCATCATGTTGTGGGGGTGCTTTGCTACATGAGGGACTGGTGCACTTCACAAAATAGATGGCATCATGAGGAATTTACAATTATGTGGATATATTGAAGCAACATCTCAAGAAATCAGTCAGGAAGTTAAAGCTTGGTTGCAAATGGGTCTTCCAAAATGACAATGACCCCAAGCATACTTCCAAAGTTGCGGCAAAAAGGCTTAAAACTTCTTAAGTGTAGGGGGCAGTATTTTCATTTTTGGCTAAAAAACGTACCCATTTGAAACTGCCTATTTCTCAGCCCCCGAAACTAGAATATGCATATAATTGTCAGATTAGGATAGAAAACACTCTAAAGTTTCCAAAACTGTCAAAATTCTGTCTGTGAGTTTAACAGAACTGATATTGCAGGCTAAAACCTGAGGAAAATCCAATCAGGAAGTGCCTCTGTTTTTGAAACCTCTCTGTTCTTATGCATCCCTATTACCCATTTAAAGGGATATCAACCAGATTCCTTTTTCTATGGCTTCCCTAAGGTGTCAACAGCCTTAAGACATAGTTTCAGGCTTTTATTTTGAAAAATGAGCGAGAACGATCACATTGCGTAAGTTGATAGGTGGGGGCTCTCAGAGTGAGTTGTGCGCAACAGAGAAAGGCCATTGTTACTCCCGGTCCTAGTGAAAAACCAACACTCCCGGTTGATATATTATCGAATAGATATTTGAAAAACAACCTGAGGATTGATTATAAAAAACGTTTGACGTGTTTCTGTGGACATTATGGATATTATCTGGAATGTTTGTCTGCGTTGTCGTGAACGCTTTTTCCTGTGAATTTCTCAGCGAAACGAACGGAGGTATTTGGATATAAAAATATCTTTATGGAACAAAAGGAACATTTGTTGTCTAACTGGGAGTCTCGTGATTAAAAACATCCGAAGATCATCAAAGGTAAACGATTACTTTGATTGCTTTTCTGATTTGTGACCAAGTTACCTGATGCTAAGTGTACTTAATGTTTTGTCGAGTGATCGATAAACTTACACAAACACTTGTATTGCTTTCGTTGTAAAGCATAATTTCAAAATCTGAGACGACAGGTGGATTAACAAAAGGCTAAACTGTGTTTTGCAATATTGCACTTGTGATTTCATGAATATGAATATTTTCTAGTAATATTATTTCACTGTGGCGCTATGCTATGCTATGCTATTCAGCGTTGCTGATGACAATTATCCCGGATCCGGGATGGGTGGTTCAGAAAGGTTAAGGACAACAAAGTCAAGGTATTTGAGTGGCTATCACAAAGCCCTGACCTCAATCCCTTTGAAAATTTGTGGGCAGAACTGAAAAAGTGTGTGCGAGCAAGGAGGCCTACAAACCTGACTCAGTTACACCAGCTCTGTCAGGAGGAATGGGCCAAAATTCACCCAACTTATTGTGGGAAGCTTGTGGAAGGCTACCTGAAACGTTTGACCCAAGTTAAACAATTTAAAGGCAATGCTACCAAATACTAATTGAGTGTATGTAAACTTCTGACCCACTGGGAATGTGATGAAAGAAATAAAAGCTGAAATAAATCATTCTCTCTACTATGATTTTGACATTTCACATTCTTAAAATAAAGTGGTGATCCTAACTGACCTAAGACAGGGATTTTTACTAGTATTAAATGTCAGGAATTGTGAAAAACTGAGTTTAAATGTATTTGGCTGAGGTGTATGCGAACTTTCAACTTCAACTGTATGTATTCAGACCCTTTGCTATGAGACTCAAAATTGAATTCAATTGATTGAACATAATTTGGAAAGGCACACACCTGTCTATATAAGGTCCCACAGTTGACAATGCATGACAGAGCAAAAACTAAGCCATGGGGTCGAATAAATTGTCATTAGCGCTCCGAGACAGGTTTGTGTCAAGCCACAGATCTGGGGAAGGGTACCAAAACATTTCTGCTGCATTGAAGGTCCCCAAGAACACAGTCGCCTGCATCATTCTTAAATGGAAGACGTTTGGAACCACCAAGACTTTACCTAGAGCTGGCCGCCCAGCCAAACTGAGCAATCGGGGGAGAAGGGCCTTGGTCAGGGAGGTGACTAAGAACCCAATGACCACTCTGACAGAGCTCCAGAGTTCCTCTGTGGAGATGGGAGAACCTTCCAGAAGGACAACCATCTGTGCTGGACTCCACCAATCAGGCTTTTATGGTAGAGTGGCCAGACGGAAGCCACTCCTCAGTAAAAGGCACATGACAACACGCTTGGAGTTTGCCAAAAGGCACCTAAACGACTCTCAGACCATAAGAAACAAAGATTCTCTGGTCTGATGAAACCAAGATTGAACGCTTCGGCCTGAATGACAAGCGTCACGTCTGGAGGAAACCTGGCACCATCCCTACGGCGAAGCATGGTGGCGGCAGCATCATGCTGTGGGGATGTATTTCAGTGGCATGGACTGAGTGACTAGTCAGGATCGAGGGAAAGGTGAACGGAGCAAAGCACAAAGGGATCCTTGATGAAAACCTTCTTCAGAGTGCTCAGGACCTCAGACTGGGGTGAAGGTTTACCTCCCAACAGGACAACGATCCTAAGCACACAGCCAGACAAGGCCGGAGTGGCTTCGGGACGAGTCTCTGAATGTCCTTGAGTGGCCCAGCGAGAGCCCGGACTTGAACCTGATTGAACATCTCTGGAGATACCTGAAAATAGCTGTGCAGCGATGCTCCCCATCCAACCTGACAGAGCTTCAAAGGATCTGTAGAGAAGAATGGGAGAAACTCCCCAAATACAGGTGTGCCAAGCTTGTAGCGTCATACCCAAGAAGACTTGAGGCCGTAATCGCTGCCAAAGATTCTTCAACAATATACTGAGTAAAGGGTCTAAATACTTGTGATATTTGTTAATTTTTTATAAATTAGCAAACATTTCTAAAAACCTGTTTTTTCTTTGTCATTACGGGTCATTGTGCGTAGATTTGAGGGGGGGAAACTATTTAATCGATTTTAGAATAAGGCTTTAACGTAACTGAATACTTTACGAATGCACTGTAAGTGTGAATGATAGATGCACACACACACTACATGTTAATGTTTTTAAATGTATGTAAATTGTAAAGTATTTCATAATATCTTTTTCGTTTTGTGTCGGACCCCAGTAACACTAGCAGTCGCCATTGGGGTCGGCTAATGGGGATCCTAATAAATCAAATAAAAAAATAAAATCAGCGGCACTGATTGGTCAAGACATAAAAATAACATCAGGCTGACTGAAAAATGGAATCAGTCAGTGCAAATGAATACATGGTCAAGACAGAGTTGATAATTATTTTATTCTGTGTTCATATGTATGCACATATAATCTCTATACAATACAACATACGATCAGAGTAGCATGACAGACCACTAAAACAGAATTCAAACAGTAAAAAAACTAAATCATCAATAAATATAGTTAAATAAATAAACTAATACAAGTATAAATTAGGTATAGATTTTGTATTTCTAATATTGTCTGCATGCTTACAGGAACATCCTCATGTATAATTTCTGTACAAACACACACATGGCTATTTTCAAGTACAAGTGTTGTTTTGACTATGTACAGTATGTTCATGAGGCTACTTGACCGTATTGAAGACAGGCCAACATATCAAACGAGGAAATTAGGAAGCACTTTAAGAGAACCACACTCAAACACACACACACTCACCTCTAAACACTGATGGACACACACACACAAACCGACACACACACACACACACACACACACACACACACACACACACACACACACACACACACACACACACACACACACACACACACACACACACACACACACACACACACACACACACACCACTAGGAGACCCTGATTTGACAGACTGAATTTCCATCTCTTCCTGAGAAATAACAGAGCTAAGCCTGCTCAACCACAGTCACATGGCCTTCCAGGAGTCCATTTGGGATTGAACTAACATACCAAGAAACTGTTTACTAATAAAATTAAGCCACTGAACTTGCTACTGGAAATACATTGTTAAGAAATGAAACAACTTGCATCCCAGAGATGTTTTTAAGTGTCCCTCTCTATGTTTTTAGGGTATTTCATATTGGGTTGCTTATCGCCACAAAGATCCTCACTTGTCATACAAATCTACACTAGACACCTGTCTGACTTTACAGAAGGGAAATCCCCAGGATGAGTCAATTAAGTACATGTATCAAAGAAAAGTGTCTCTAGTTGTCCTTGTACCATTAATGATTCAAATGTTTAAACAGATAGTGATTCTCTAGAATAAGCAACTATGTCTTTAGAATAGACAGCATCAGCAGACAAAACCAACAGAATTGGCTACAGAAAAGAAGGCATCCTTTTTATCTAAAATCTCTGATCTTTACAGATGGGACTTCAAAACCAAAGTGTTCAGTTGTTTTACACATTTACTTGATCTGATTTCAAATGAATATTGCTTAAGCATAATATACCCTGTTCGTTTGCCAATTATGTTACAATCAAAGAAAAAACTATTGAGAAGGTTGAATGGGACATCAAGCAAGGGATTCTGTTTGGCCCATGCTTAGGTAAAAGTAAAAATAGCTAAAGAAACCAAATACTCAAACATACTTATTTGCTTTCTTTTAGGATATCAACAGGTGTCTACATTGATTAAGAATGCTATACAGTTCACAAGATCATGGTGTATGTTACACAGGTGTGGGTAAAAGTGATACACTTTTTAAAAGAAGGATCACGAAGGAGTCATCTTCAAGCGAGGATCTATGTTACATAGATGGAAACAAGACCAGGATCAAATTTGTGAGAGAGACAAGAATATGTAAAAGAAACAACTATACAGTTGGCATTTCTCTTCCCACTACAGAGAAAAGAGTTAGTGTGGTTATATTACAAAATCTGTGTGGGTCTGTGTGCTCACAGGAACCATACCGTTAAAAGCTTATGTGTGCGTTTACCTGTGTGTGTGATCTAGTGGTGTGTGAGATGTAAGTGAATCTGTCTGTGTGGGTAGTGGTGAAGGTGTGCCTGCCGCGGAGCTCATAGCCTGGTCTGGGCCTCAGGGATATAGATCTCGATGCTGTCTGCACTCTCGGTGGCTGAGTTCTGCCGCACCGACGCAGCTCGCTTGGCGGCCATCAAGCGCTTGCGCGCATCCAGCCGCTGCTTCTCTGAGCTCTCCAGGGACCTATCACGGGCCAGGGGAGGGTGACCTTTTGGGGGTTTCTTTGGCACAGGAGGGGGGATCCGTCTCTCCTGAACAGGGATGACAAATAGTCAGTTAGCCCTCGGGGGGAGGGGGGACAGGAGCGTAGACAGCATTAGTACACCTATAGCAGCACACGGCTAGCGCTACAGATAGACAACCACACACGACGCAGCAGCGGGGGGGCGACTGACTGCATGAGGTACGGTGGCCCAGCGAGGTCAGGCCCCGTGGTGCGTGCCAGATGGAATGACTTCTCAAAATCAGCTCACTGTCGACAAGAACAACAGAACAAAAACATGGAGAAGCGGTCAGGAAATCAACAGTATAAAATGCAACAGCCATGATACTGTACAGTAACAACATCTCTACAGTCGCTAATACAACAAATGACAGGAAATGGCAACATTCAACTTTTGGGTGTGATGTGTTTCACTGTGTTAAAGGATTGTGTATAAAACTGAATGAATATGATGATGTATAGAACTATTGATGGCGTATAAGTTGTAATGTGTGATTCACGCCATGTGAAGCACTTAAAGGTATGCGGTACATCTCATAAACCCTCACCATCTAGACCAGTGGTCACCAACCGGTCGATCTCCAAGGTATTCCTAGTCGAGCACCAAACATTTCTGTAAAAACCCCAACGATAAAGCCTTGCGTTCCTATTTTTATTTATTTTTTCATGCTGTTGGCGGTAGGTGCACTTGATTCAGCAGCCCTAGTGCCGGGAAGGCAAAGTGTTCCCATTTTTTAACCATTTCATGTGTCTGAAGGGAGAACGCCACCTACCCAGCAGGCCCAGAGAGCAAATCAAGTGCAACTATAGGCCTACCACTGGCCAATCAGATAGCTCAGATCACTGTGTCTGCACAGTTTCATCAAACCATAGACTGTTAAAAGAAGACTCGATCGCACAGCAAAATCGATACTGTGAGATTTCAAATGGTTTAAAAACATGAGACTCAACGAATACAGCAAAGAGCTGCTGTTTTTATGAGCAAGCTCATGTTTAAGTTGTTATTCAGCAATGTCAACACTTAAAATGCACGTTCTCCCTACTTCCACTTACGCTACAAACAGCACTGCCACTGCATGAAAGGAGTAGCCTCTAGCAAAGTGTTCCCATAAGCTTGCATTGTTATTATTAGCGGCTTGTGTCTTTTTTAATATCCAGGAATATTTCACTTTCTCTGGACATAGGGGTAACATGAATTGGTCCATGAGGCTGAAATAATGCAGTGCCACTTGAGTTTTGCCATCAACTGAAAGACCGAGTCCCCTTTTGTCAGTGGAAGGAGGGACAGCAGAGGGACAGTGATTCGGGTGAGAGGCAGCCTCACTGCTGCTCTCTCCCTCCCCTCAGACTGACCATCAGATGCAGGCCATCACTCAGCTGTGCGTCACAAGTAATACAACAAAGTATCTATTACCAGTGTGATCATATACCTCCATTTTAAAAATATAATTTAACAATAGTCTGAGAAGAACAACATTGGCAGGGCAATTCAAGCATTCAAATTATGCAATGATAATGTATTGGGTGTATAGCCTACTGCACAAATGTCATTGCTACAGAACTGTTTTTAAATGGTTAATGTTGCATAGGCTTATGTTTAAGTCATGTTTAAAAATAATTTGAGCGGTAGATCTCAACTTGTATTTTGACTCATGAAGTGATCTGGACTCAGAAAAGGTTGGTGACCACTGATCTAGACAAAAGTAATTTGTTGCCAAACCAAAGAAAATCATTGATACAGTATGTTAACAAATAATAATTGTGAAGTTACAACAGCGATACTAGATCATGCAATGAGTTAAAGCTACTGATTTGTTTCTGCATGAGCAGTATATCTTGGCTGGTCGGAATGATGAGCTGAGTCTGCATTGACTTAGACAGCACAGACAGATACTAGCTGGTCCTGGACGCCTGTTTTACCTTTCTCTCCGGGGGGTCCAGGGGCTTCCAGTTGTTGGCCCTCAGCTGGTGCAGCTCATCAAACTTCAGGCTGATGTTCTCGATGGACAGCTGGAGCATGTCCCAGAAACCAGCCAGGTCCTGAGAGATGGGCCGCGGGCGGGCGTTGGGGTTCTGATCCCAGATCAGTAAAAAAGGGAAGAATGAAACAGAGTTTTATCTCAGATTTTATGTGAAGAACAGGGGGAGTCAAAGGAAACTGAAGAACTAGAAGAGTCGCACACCAGGTTCTCCTCACAAAGTTCCCGGAACTGCTGGAACTTCTGTGACATCAGGAGCTGAGCACTTCCTACGGCAAGCCTCATTTTCCCCAAGACTGTGGAGAGGAAGATAATGTAAATACAGATCAGATCACACAGGGAGAAATCAGAGGACTGTCTCATTGTAATGGCTGGAATGAGGCCACCTAATTGTACCTATCACAAGTACATTTACGCACAACTACGCGGCACTAGCCTCCACTGCACTCACACAATTGTGATAGGTAGTGGTGTAAATGCTTTTGGACAGGCCAGACTCACTGTCATCCGGCAGGTCGTTCTCCTGTTCGTCCTGCTTCATCTGTCTGCACCAGCCCTTCATGCGGTCCGTCTCGGCCTGCAGCAGCTTGAGGAACCAGCGTCCGTCCCTCTGGCACACAAACTTCTGGACTACCTCCAGGGGATCTTCGGTCACGCTGTCGATCCAGGGGTCAGGCGGGGGCAGGATGGACGGGTCGAAGCACACGTCATCGTAGTCGTCTGAGGTACAGGCGTGGTAGTGGTTGCCCGAGCCCTGGATGCTGACGGTGGAGGCAGAGGCTGGCGAGGTGGCGGCTTCGCGGGAGTACTTGCGGGACACAGAGCCTGAGAAGGGCAGATCTGTTTCTGGGGAGTCCAGGGGGCTGTCTAACATGTCAGGCATGTCCAGGTCTGCCTGTACTGCTGCCGTTACACTGTTGGAGCGGATGAACTGCCGGTATCTGCCAACAGGGGGAGATATACATCAGTGCTCAGTCTGAGGTGACCTGACTAGGAAAAACTTGAACCTAATTTAAGGCTATACATAAGGTGCAGAGTTTTTTCTGGCCAGGTCACAATGTGGTCAGAAAAACTTAAGGCCCTGCATTTGCTCTGAAACTACCAGTACTGCAATATTATATTCTCCATCCATTCTGATGGATGGAAGGTGCATTTTACCACATTTTGAGCCAATCCATGGTACTATGAATGAACATCCCACACAGAGTTTTAGTGTGGGAGGTGTATAGAGACACAGAGTGAGGGAAGGGAAGGCTTCAGTCATCACGGAGCAAGCCTACTACTCTAAAACACCCACCAGCCATGACTATTCCTTTAGAGGGAGCGCCCTTCACTACAGACACACAGCAGAGCTGTACAAGAACTGCCTCACGATGCCGATGACTATTCATGCTATATTTGTCCTATACAACACATAGGGTGGAGCAGAACACACGTAGCACAAGGAAGAAATATACAATAAGGTTTATAACGTGAATCATTTCACTCTTATTCATATTCAAACTCTCACAGTCTTTAGTATGACTAAGCTGCCGTAGTGGGCAGTCAGTGCTCCTCATTAACAGACAGAAGTTGGAGAAACCAGCTGCAGTCAGCTACTTTAAAGTCTACCCAGACTATTTCTCCAACTTCTATCTCCAGTATTAAAAAATTGAGAATAATCTTGTGAGTGAGAGTAGGTGTTTGGTTTGCCTCATCAGACTGCAGTCGCAGGTGAGCTGGAGATGACTCAGCTGAAGTCACTGAAGCGGTGTCACTGAAGAGGTGTCACCGGCGAGGCCAACAGACAAACACAACTCACTCACCATTTCCCTTTCAGAGAAACGGGGCAGGAAATGCCATAGTTCCAAATGTCTGTTTTGCTAGCACAGCTGTTCCACCGCATTAACAACCCTAGGCACAAGCTGCTTCTTCCAGCAACCCCTGACTCACTTAGTAACGGCCTTCATTTGTAAATGGATGCCTTTCTCTGGACATTCACACAAGAAACAGTGAAGGACTGACATTCTGAACTGATTGATAGAAAGCAAGAGAGAGACTCACCCCCTCTCGTCCTCCACCTGGACCCCAATTGATTGGTACTTGGACTGGTCCTCCATCTCCAGAGCTTCCTCTTCTGGCCCGTCCACCTGGACATAAAATTATCCAAAAAACGAATTCAACTATAAACTAGACATCTATTTCTCAGTCACTACAATATACAGAACACCAGGGTGAAGTAAATGTAAACATCTGCCACTAGAGGACAGTATAGAGCAAGAGTAGAACCTGTCAACTCAGAAAGGGGATGAGGATCCAGTCTCTCAAAACCTGGCTCGTGTGTCAACTAATTCATTTCTTATTATTCCCATGTCAGATCAAACAAAATGTCAAACGACACCAGAAAAGTGGTTGTGAGGTAGTGTCTACCACAGACCTGGATGCCGATGGACAGCTGGCACTTGGCCCGCCTGGCCTGCTCCTTCCTGCTGTCCTCAGTGATATGGGCCAGGGCCGAGGTGGTGGTGGTGATGGTGATGCTGCTGTTTGCAATATGCTGGCTAGCAGGGCCGTGGACCTGGACGTTGGCCGCCTCAATGGCTGCCGTTAGGGCCTTCATGCTGTCGATGCTCTCTGTGGAGTTAGACAGGCCTGACTGGATGGTCATGTCTCCCTGCTGGTGACTATCCCTGCCCCCCTGGCCATGGCCATCCATGTAGGCATCCTGGGCCGACTCGGTGCTGCTCTGGGCTGTGATGGAGATGAAGGGTTTGGAGGTGCGGGGCGGCACCGGGGGAGGGGTCTTCTTATAGGTTGTGATGCATGATGACACTGTGGGGAACCATGGGAGAGGTAAAGTACTTGCGAGGGGGATATTTAGCACACACATGTCATAGCTTTCAAACATATCAAAGTAGGAATGTATATTCTACTCTCCCGCTTTGGACAGGTTTTGATGTTCTCATACACACAGTCAAATCTATAGGTGATCAGGGGAGGGCCACAAGTCTCATTGATGAAGAGGGAACATGTTAAAATCTAAAGAGGTAATGGTGATAGTAGTGGTAGAAGTATGTGAGCCAATTAATAGAAAGACATGAATATAACAAGGGTTTTTATTCTGACTCTTTCCACCTCTTTTCTCTACCACACTCACCCTCTTTTTAAAGTTTGTGATGGCTTACACAATCTAGTCAAGAGTTAACTGCTCATTACAAAATGTGCCATTACAGCAAAATAATGAGGGTTAGTCATTCATGCAAAGGTAGAGGGAAACACCAAAGCACAGCAAATGAACAGCCGTGGAGTTTCTCATAGAGCGCGGAACTGTGAGATGGTAAATCATGCAACACAAATTAGCAGACAGACAATGCATCTGTTCAGACTATACAATGCATTCGGAAAGTATTGAGACACCTAGATTTTTCCCCATTTTGTTATGTTACAGCCTTATTCTAAAATGGATTGAATCTACACACAATACCCCATAATGACAAATCAAAAACAGGTTTGTAGACATTTTTGCAAATATATATTTATTTTTTAAAACTGAAATATCACATTTACATAAATATTCAGACCCTTTACTCAGTACTTTGTTGAAGCACCTTTGGCAGTGATTACAGCCTCAAGTCTTCTTGGGTATGACACTACAAGCTTGGCACACCTGTATTTGGAGAGTTTCTCCCATTCTTCTCTGCAGATCCTCTCAAGCTCTGTCAGGTTGGATGGGGAGCGTCGCTGCGCAGTTATTTTCAGGTATCTCTAGAGACGTTTGGTCGGGTTCAAGTCCGGGCTCTGGCTGGGCCACTCAAGGACATTCAGAGACTTGTCCCAAAGCCACTCCTGCGTTGTCTAGGCTGTGTGCTTAGGGTCATTGTCCTGTTGGAAGCTGAACCTTCACCCCAGTCTGAGGTCCTGAGCGCCCTGGAGCAGGTTTTCATCAAGGATCTCTCTGTACTTTGCTTCGTTCATCTTTCCCTCGATCCTGACTAGTATCCCAGTCCCTGCCACTGAAAAACATACCCACAGCATGATGCTGCCACAGCACTTCACCAGATGTGACACTTGGCATTCAAGCCAAGCGTTCAATCTTGGTTTCATCAGACCAGAGAATCTAGTTTATCATGGTCTGACAGTCCTTTAGGTGCTTTTTGGCAAACTCCAAGCAGGCTGTCATGTGCCTTTTACTGAGGAATGGCTTCAGTCTGGCCACTCTACCATAAGGCCTGATTGGTGGAGTGCTGCAGAGATGGTTGTCCTTCTGGAAAGTTCTCCCATCTCCACAGAGGAACTCTGGAGCTCTGTCATCGGGCTCTTGGTCACCACCCTGACCAAGGCCCTTCTCCCCCAATTGTTTAGATTGGCCAGGCAGCCAGGTCTAGGTGGTTCCAAACTTCTTCCATTTAAGAATGATGGAGGCCACTGTATTCTTGGGGACCTTCAATGCTGCAGAAATGTTTTGGTACCTTTCCCCAGATCTGTGCCTCGACGCAATCCTGTCTATGAGCTCTACGGACAATTCCTTAGAGCAAAAACCAAGCCATGAGGTCAGACATGCACTGCCAACTGTGGGACCTTATATTATTTTTTATATATATGTGTGCCTTTCCAAATCATGTCCAATCAATTGAATTTACCACAGGAAGTTGTAGAAACATCTCAATGATGATCAATGGAAACCTGATCAATGAAAACAGGATCAATGGAAACAGGATCAATGGAAACAGGATGCACCTCAGCTCAATTTCGAGTTTCATAGCAAAGGGTCTGAATACTTATGTAAATAAGGTATTTCTGTTTTTAAATTTATTGAATTTGCCAAAATGTCTAAAAACGTGTTTTCGCTTTGTCATTATGGGGTATTGTGTATATTGCTGAGGATTTTTTATTTTTCTTTCATCCATTTTAGAATAAGGCTGTAACGTAACAAAATGTGGAAAAAGTCAAGGGGTCTGAATACTTTCCCAGTACAGTACAGAGAAAAACTTCATACTTCTATCCACAGTAACATCAATACAGGTCCAACTGTACATCAATACAGGTCCAATTGTACAAGAAAAATGCTTTTCAAATGAGTTCTTAAATGAATGTTTCACTTGTGAGAAATATTGGGATCGTCTCCAATACATATTAGATATTTTATTCCATGGCAAGCTAGCAAAGTGAGATGTCAGTGGAGGAATGATCCATGTAGGGCGGCAGGATACTTATGTTACGTCGATGGAGAGACTTTGCTCTGTCTAGGCCCAGCCCCAGGTTCTGTCTGCTTTGACAAGTACTTCAAAACGCAAACTCTGACAGGACTGAATAAATAGCACCATGCCCTCAGACCACACAGAAGCAAAGAACAGTCTCTCTCTCTCTTTATCTCTCATACACAGACACACACCAACTCATGATCTCTTTTGACATCGCCACTTCTAAAACTTTGACGATAGAAATCAACTGTCTGGCTTTGTTTTTGATAAGCGATGGCTGGCAGGGAGAAGGAGCACACAGACACCACCAGCTCTGACTGAAACTGTGGAGCTAATTAGTGTGTAGCAGTGACCCCGCTGCACTCCGCCCCCTCTGCCCCTGAATCCCCCCTGGCCCTGCTGCCTGTACTGTATATATGCCTGGGATGGGAACTAACATTGTTTGAGTCCCGGGTGAGGCGCTGGTTGTTATCTGAAAAGGAAAAGCATGACTGGAGGTCTAGAGTCAGTTTATGGGACTTTGATGTGAAGGGTAGACAAGCACAGAGGCATTTTCTCCACTAGGCCGGGTGGAGATGTTACTGCAACAGCTTGACTGTTGGTGTGTGTGTGTGTACACATTGTGGACCATTAGATGACAAATATCTGTATATTACACACACCTGAAAAATCTATAGCTAATAACAAAACCATAATTTGTTAAACAAAGCCTATTGTAGGCCTCCCGGGTGGCGCAGTGGTCTAAGGCACTGCATCGCAGTGCTAGCTGTGCCACTAGAGACTCTGGGTTTGAGCCCAGGCTCTGTCGTAGCCGGTCGCGACCGGGAGGTCCATGGGGCGACGCACAATTGGCCTAGCGTCGTCTGGGTTAGGGAGGGTTTAGCGGTGGCGGGCCGGGCGCAGTGCGCGCTGACCAGGTCACTAGGTGTAAACGGTGTTTCCTCCGACACATTGGTGTGGCTGGCTTCCGGGTTGGATGCGCGCTGTGTTAAGAAGCAGTGCGGTTTGGTTGGGTTATTTTTCGGGGATGCATGGCTCTCGACCTTCGTCTCTCCCGAGCCCGTACGGGAGTTGTAGCGATGTGACAAGACAGTAAGTACTAACAATTGGATACCATGAAATTGGGGATAAAAAACAAACAAAAAACAAAGCCTATTGTGCTGTAGGAACAATACTCATTGAGGCAGAATACACATATTATGCTGTTAAATCAATAGCCTCCTAGTAGCAGGTCCTTCCAGGGTTGTGTATGACATATACTCCCCTCCATATGTATTTGGACAGTGAAGCTAATTTATTCTTAATTTGGCTCTATACAACACCATTTTGGATTTGAGCGCAAATGTTTCATATGAGGCGGCAGTACATAATGTCCCCATTTATTTGAGGGTATTTTCATACATATCTGTTTTACCATTTAGAAATGAACGCTCTTTATGTATCTAGTTCCCCATTTGAGGAAAACATAAGTATTTAGACAAATTCACTTATAGTGTCAATGCTACATCAAGTTTGCGACTTTCCAAACTTGTTGGATGCATTTGCAGTTTGTTTTGGTTGTGTTTCAGATTATATTTTTGCCTAACAGCAAGTGAATTGTTAATAAATGTATTGTGTCATTTTGGAGAAACTTTAATTGTGACTAACAATAGAAGATGTTTCTGAACACACATTCATGTGTATACTACCATGATTATGGATATGATTATGGATAATCATGGTAGTATCCACATTAATGTAGAAGTGTTCAGAAACATCTTATGAGCGAGAAAGTTATAAAAGACACAAAGATCATTGACCCACCCACCCCACAAAAAACAAACCTCCCGTTATTGGTAATGGTGAGAGGTTTTGTTTTGTTGTAGCCTCTGTAACCTTCTCACTCATCATTATTAATTAATTTATTCCTGATTTGTCTTAATCATGGCATTATCTGGATTAATTCAGAAGTTTTCAGGAACATCTTATCTACTCACTGAGAAAGAAAATTACACCAGTCATTACTCAGTTCCTATTGGGCAAAACATGACCCAAAAGTTTTTAGGACTATCCAATCTAATCATCACATTAGGAATGGCGCACGATGGCGCACGTGTGCAGCCGGTTTAGGTGTAGCCCTGGTCTGTCTTACACGGAACATAAATGCCTAAATGTATTTTGTCTCCCCACACCAAACACGATCATGACACGCAGGTTAAAATATCAAAACAAACTGAACCAATTATATTAATTTGGGGACAGGTCGAAAAGCATTAAACATTTATGACAATTTAGCTAGCTAGCTTGCACTTGCTAGCTAATTTGTCCTATTTAGCTAGCTTGCTGTTGCTAGCTAATTTGTCCTGGGATATAAACATTGAGTTGTTATTTTACCTGAAATGCACAAGGTCCTCTACTCCACCAATTAATCCACACATAAAACGGTCAACTGAATCGTTTCTAGTCAACTCTCCTCCTTCCAGGCTTTTTCTTCTCTTGACTTTATTTTGCGATTGGCAACTTTCATAAATTATGTGCATTACCCCCACCGATCTATTTCGTCTTTCAGTCACCCATGTGGGTATAACCAATGAGGAGATGGCATGTGGGTACCTGTTTGGGAGTTGCAGGACTTGCAGCGCCATCTGTGTCAGAAATAGAACTGACTTCTATTTTAGCCCTTGGCAACGCAGACGCCTGTTTGCTAGCGCGAGCAGTGTGGGTGAAATAATTGAATAATATAGATTTCTACATTTATTTTGCAACGCTCGTGTACACCACGCAAGCGGTGTAGTCAGCCTGTTAGAGGACAGGCTGAATGACACTGACACTACCAAGAAGACTAATCAATCCGGCCAGATAATTAGTCTCCATTTCACGGACAGGCAGCACAGATCTGTGTGTTCCCTCTCTAAAGGCTCACACATCACACCGAACCGAATGTGGATCTAGCGTTCGTCTGGCAATTTTCTCAGCGCACTGTGTGTTAGGGACCACCCAAAATGTTACACGTGATTCTACATGTAAAATCGGTGCGCAGTCGGTTCACAAATTACGTTCAGCGATGCTAAGTACTTTCAACCAGCAAACACCATTGGTGTGTCTGAGCCCTAAGTGTGTGTGTTCCCTCCCTTATACACAAGAACAGACCGAAATACAGAGATGGATGTGTGATATAGCACACGAGCTATGTGGAATTCAATTTTTTTTTTGTATTCAGCCATGCAGGTGGTGTAGGTGGAAGTATGTAAATATTTGTGAGTCATATCGTATGTCTATGTTTATACGTTGCACATCTGGCTTCAAGGAAGAGAACACTCATTAGCTAAGTACAGTGTTATGCACCATGATCTAATCAGGATCTTCCTACAGAGGAAACAATAACCACAGCAACAACAAACATGGCTGCTTACAAAAAAAGTGTTACTTGAGTTATTGATACCATCCTTACCTTCACTATTCTCTGTCACCAGCACAGTGTGGAAATTAAATTAAGATATTATTAAATTAAGACATAGGTAAGAACCCAAGAGAACGGATGGAGAACTCGAGTGTGTATGACTCAGCGTCTATTTATTGAGAGAGAGATCATCAATCATAATTGCGTCAGTAAGAGCTAAATATGAAGATGTAGGTGTAGGTCACATATGCTATAAACCACGCTGAAGATTACTGTGGACCAGGGCATCCATTGTAACACAAAGTACCATGACAACCATTTTACCATGACAACCATTTCCTTTTAATTGCCCACAATGTCGTCACTTTCTTTCTTCTCTGTGCGAGGCCTGGTGAAATGTGAAAAGGGATATGTGCTTTGTTGTGCTACAGTGCTGTGCCTCTATGTATTGTATCTTTTTAAAGATCTCCATGGTACTGTACATGTTCTGGTTCACGATGTGAAGCGGAAAAACATTAGAAGACTTCAAAACACAGCCCCACACCTCCACCACCACTGCAAGAATCTATAAAAGGATCCTCTTTAGCTCCATAAAGCCACTGTGCTAACTGCTAAACATGTTCTGCGGTGCATAGTGAAGATGATCCCATATTACCCCATGTAACATGCTTACAAACCCTGTCAATCAGGAATCTAATGCCATTCCATAACCATTTTCAAATAATAATAAAAATCAACTTCTTCCCATATGCATCTCATCTGTTCCAGTCCGCAGTAGGAAGTAGCTGTCAACAGATTCACAGTTTCAGCAGAATATTCAAGTATTCCTTGACAGGGTCAGAGTGGAGGCAGAACCCCTCTTGTGTGTTTTGGCAGATGCAGCGTCAGCGGAAGGAAAGACGGGCTCATTCATGCCCTGCTAGGCTGGAGGTTAACAGTGGTTGACAGACAGGCAGGAGCCAGGGCAGGGCCGGAGGGTGATGAATGAGGCCTTCTAGCCGTAGAACACAGATGGGTCATCCACCAGCGGTGTTACTCAGACTGCCTTGGGAATGATCTCAGTCCATGGTGGACTTCTTTCTGGGAATGAGGCACGGGGACAGGCCCCACATGACTCAGATCTCCAGCTATAACCAGTGTTGTTTACACGGTACGACAGCGTCTGATGAAGTAATAGTCTAGGGTAAGATGACGGCTATTTGTATTCTACTGCCTTGCTTGGCTTGCTGGAGATGAAGGTCACTATTTTTTAAATAGTTTGTAAGTGTAAAAGCATTGCCTCTTGAAGAATTTATTATTAGCTGGCAGTGTAGAAACACTGTAAATGTCGCTGAAACACCTGACTACACTAGAACAACTAGTGTTTTGAGAGTGCTCTCTTTCCCAAAACACTGATCCCTACACTGAGTAACATCAGTACCTACACTCTATTCTCTAAGTCCAGGGGACATTCTCTTGTAACAGCTCTGACTGCACAACTCCTGAGCTGTAATAGTATCCCCTCCAAATTTCGCTCTCTCTCCTCATCGCTCTCTCCTCTGCTGTATGTATGAGCCAGCAGGAGTCCTAGGGCTCAGCTTGCACCAGTATCACACAGATGTCATGTACAATCACCCATATCTACTCTCAGCAGCAGCACCCACTCACCGCTACACACCAAAGGCCTCTTGGCATCCCATCATCTTAGCTGTTTAGGGAAACACGTCAATCACACACATCAGTCTCACAGATTACTAAGGATGGATGGAAAACACTTTCACAAGTATCATGGGATTAAGAAGCTTTATATCTGATCTGCCGCGTACCGTATGTAAAAATATAGCCTCGCTTTCCAGGCTTCCTCAAGTGATTAACGAGACTTGGAAGGATGGCATCACGAGTCTAGTAAAATATGACACAAATAATCAAGAATCACATGGTAATTCATCAGATAAACAGAACCAATTTTATCAGACCTACAAGGCTTCCTTGTAAATTGCATTCACCTAAAATAACCTAGACACCTGAGTTACAACTTTGAACTATGCCCATCTCCTGCTTTCCATTCCCTTAGGCAGATGGTATGTCTCAGGGAGCCAGACTCAGAGCCACGTACGAGGGGTAGAGGTGCCCTCTGAATGTCAGCACCAACACTCCTCCCCATTAACTCTCCCATAAGTCTCTCTCTGCTCTCTCTCTCGTACAGCAGTGCATAAATCTCTCACAGCACCATGGCGATGAGCCATCACTGGGATCGCCCCCACCCTCCACTGCACACCAAGCGTCAATGTCAGGGCCTCACTCTGATGAGCTTGGCTCTCTTATTTCTGCCTCAAAACCTTGTGGACTTTCTTTTTCACAAAACCTTGAAGACCAAAAACCTTTTCCTCTCAAAACGTTTTGGACAAAACCCCTTTTCCTCACAAAACCTTGTGGACCAAACCCCTTTTCCTCTCAAAACCTTGTTGACCAAACCCCTTTTCCTCTCAAAACCTTGTTGACCAAACCCCTTTTCCTCTCAAAACCTTGTGGACCAAACCCCTTTTCCTCTCAAAACCTTGTGGACCAAACCCCTTTTCCTCACAAAACCTTGTGGACCAAAACCCTTTTCCTCACAAAACCTTGTGGACAATTTCTGTTGAACTGTGTTATTAGGAGAAGAGTCCACAAGGTTTTGTGAAGAAAAGGTTTAGGTTCACACGGTTTTGTCAGGGCTGTACGCTCCGGTTCGATTCCCTATTCCGTCTCTACTCCTCACAAAACAGCTTATGACGTTGTTGCTGCTGTTTTCAATTCACACACAAGCTTATCAAAGGATGTCGCCGCCCTGTGTTCATATTAATATAATTATATATATTTTTTAGGCAGAATTATCTACAAAATTAAACGGCTTGTCTGCCTTTTTGAAATGGGTGGGGAAATTATAAATGGTGGGAAAGTAGGATATCAGAGATGCAGATAAGTCAAAGCACAGAAAGGGGAAGTGATTTGCATGGGCTTTAGATGTCTTAGCCTGGCTCTTAACTGAGGGTGACCTCTTTCAGGGCCATGCTCCCCTAATGCCTAATTCATCTGCTGCCTCATTAGAAATCTTCTTCAACTGCTTTTATTTGATGTGGACAAGGACGTCATAGGTCAGATTATCGAGAATTTATGAAAATGTACAATGCATAGACAATAACATACCTGTACAGTACGGAGTACAAAGAAAACATATACTGCTTCTGTGCCCACATACAATGAAAAATAGTACCACTCTCAAGCCCATTATCTTACATGCAAACTAGATTTCGGCATCATGTTCAAACTTCTGAGAGCAGCCTCTGATCCCCCCCACAGCTCAAATGTCTAGAGATGTTGTGGAGTGCTGACGGCAGAGTCGGGACAGGATGCAAATGCCAGCTTGATGTTTTCACTCAGCCCCAACGGCCATCGTGAAAGATCAAATAGTCCAGAAACTTCCCTACACATTTTCTCATCTAGGGTTGCAAAGCTACCATTAATTTACCAATGTTAGTGGAATCTTCAGAAATTAACAGGTAATCTATGGTAACTTTGGTAATTTATACTTGAATAACTTAAAAGAAGTGTATTCATATATAGTATTCGTTTTTTTACATCTGTGTCCATATTGTCCATCAGTTTCTAGTGGATAGACCATATGGTCCAAGAGAAATTTGTCCAATTAATGAAAAAAGAATCTAAATCAACAATGGCATTCTTTTTTATTAACTCTGCAACTCTTTTTTCTCAACTGCCACCAGTTTGGCACATAAACATTTACAACAAAGACATATTGACATCGTCAAATAAATAATGTGTATAAAATAAATAAACAATATTTCACACGTTTTTCTTTTTCTCTCTTTTGTCCACTCGCTCAAGCAGCTCTCCTGCGGGTCCAGCCCATATGTCTGCCTTGACTACCCCCGGGTGCAGAGCAGCAGGATGGAAGTAGCGAGCGCACATCTTCATTCAGACATGCAGCACCAGCAAAGAGTTGGAGGTAGAGTTAAATAAAGCCCTTATTATTTATCTGTTTCAGATGACTAGCTTGTTTTTCATCAACTATGCATATCTGAAGCCTGTTGTTGCAGTACTGAAGCATTATACGTTTTCAGAGCTAAACGAGAAGATAAGCAAATGGCTCCTTTATTTTCACAAGACAACTCAACATCAGTTAGAGAGATCTGTCCTTAGCAGTACTGTTATTATTTCATTCTACCTCTGCATGGTAACAGTACTTTTCATGATTATCTATAAACTCAACAATTATTTTCAAACTACATGTTGTTTTAATTTAAAATATGGCAAAATGGTCCTGATGATAATTTCCTGGGACTACAGAGATGTCTCTTAACGTTTCATCCTGGGATGTCAAACAGAGCCTTGCTGTCAGTGGATTGCCACTAGAGAACAAGAATTCCCAGAGGAACAGTCAAATTAGGTTGCAGGAAGTTCAACTCAAATCAGCACGGACATCTGGGACTCATCTGATGGGGCAGTCTCTAAGTTTGATAAAGTCCTTTGAAGCATTTCAGTGAAATTATAAAAACATAATTACATTTTTTATAAATAGCTTGATAAGTGAATTTTAGAGGGTCCTTATCATATACACACACTTTATCTCCGAAAATATTGTATTAATTACAGAAAATGTGTTTTTTCTTATAAGTACTACACAATGCCTGGAAGATAAACAATAATAAAAAGGGGATTTTCTTCAGATCCATTAACCACATTTGAGAAATTAGTGCCATTTCCAAGCCTATTACACACACCAGCTTGGATTTAAAATGTTCTGTATATAACAGTGATTTAATATACCAGGGAGAGACGATTATGTTCCTCATGCTGGACTGGACCAGGTAAGCAGCCATGTTTTGACCATAGCACCAATAAAAGTCAGATCTCCTCTCAAAGAGATACAGCGGTGATAAGCCTCAGGCTCAGCTCTACTTCTCCTGCTTAGAGCATCCTCAGGCTTAGTGCTGCTATGATTGTGTGTTGTGTGAGGGTGGTGTATGTTTTGGGAGTCAGGTGAACATACTGTGATGCTGTGGAGAGAGTCTTTCTTGACATTGACCTTTGCTGGTATGTGCTGCCCTGACAGCGTTGGAACAGTAGATCAATGTGCGTTGTGAAAGTGATAAACACAGACCTGTGGTGCTCTTGAGCGTCTCCATAGTGCTGGTGGTGTGAATTATAGGTGATCCAGGGGAGACATTGACCTTTATTGGTCTATGAAACGCTGACAGTAGTGTTTGTTTTTGCTCTTGAGGGTCTAATCGTGGTGGTGGTGGTTAGAGAAGACACTTCCATTTGCTACAGTGGTATGATAGAGCAGTGCGTGTTTTGACTCGCCAGACAAACAGAGCAACAGATCAAATCAAATTGTATTGGTCACAAACACATATTTAGCAGATGTTATTGAGGGTGTAACGAAACGCTTGTTTTCCTAGCTCCAACAGTGCAGTAGTATCTAACAAATCCCAACAATACACACAAATCTAAAGTAAAAGAATGGAATTAAGAAATATATAAATATTAGGACGAGCAATGTTGGAGTGGCATTGACTAAAATACAGTATATACATACTGCTTTACTCATTTCATATGTAAACATTATTAAAGTGACTAGTGTTCCATTATTAAAGTGGCCAGTGATTCCATGTCTATAGGGCAGCAGCCTCTAAGGTGCAGGGTTGAGTAACCGGGTGGTAGCCGGCTAGTGATGGCTATTTAACAGTCTGATGGCCTTGAGATAGAAGCTGTTTTTCAGTCTTTCGGTCCAAGCTTGGATGCACCTGTACTGACCTCGCCTTCTGGATGGTAGCGGGGTGAACAGGCCATGGCTCGGGTGGTTGATGTCCTTGATGATCTTTTTGGCCTTCCTGTGACATCGGGTGCCCCCGGTGATGCATTGGGCAGACCGCACCACCCTCTGGAGAGTCCTGCGATTGCGTACAGTGCAGTTGCCATACCAGGCGGTGATACAGCATCTGTAAAAGTTTGTGAGGCTCTTAGGGGCCAAGCCAAATTTCTTCAGCCTCCTGAGGTTGAAGAGACGCTGTTGCGCCTTCTTCACCACACTGTCTGTGTGGGTGGACCATTTCAGATCGTCGGTGGTGTACGCCGAGGAACCTTGAAGCTTTTCACCTTCTCTACTGTGGTCACATCAATGTGGATAGGAGAGTGCTCGCTGCTGTTTCCTGAAGTCCACAAGCATTTTGTTGACGTTGAGGGAGAGGTTATTTTCCTGGCACCACTCCGCCAGGGCCCTCACCTCCTCCCTGGAGGCTGTTTCGTCATTGTTGGTAATCAGGCCTCCAACTGTTGTCATCTGCAATCTTGATGATTATGTTGGAGGAATGCGTGGCCATGCATTCATGGGTGAACAGGGAATACAGGAGGGGGCTGAGCATGCACCCTTGTGGGGCCGCTGTGTTGAGGATCAGCGAAGTGGAGGTGTTTCCTACCTTCACCTCCTGGGGGCGGCCTGTCAGGAAGTCCAGGACCCAGTTGCACAGGGCGGGGTTCAGACCCAGGGCCCCGAGCTTAATGATGAGCTTGGAGGGTACTATACTGTTGAAGGCTGAGCTATAGTCAATGAACAACATTCTTACATAGGTATTCCTCTTGCCCAGATGGGATTTGGCAGTGTGCAGTGCGATGGCATCGTAGGTGGATCTATTGGGGCGGTATGCAAATTGAAGTGGGTCTAGGGTGTCAGGTAAGGTGGAGGCGATATGATCCTTAACTAGCCTCTCAAAGCACTTCATGATGACAGAAGTGAGTGCTACGGGGCGAACTCATTTAGTTCAGTTACCTTTGCTTTCTTGGGTACAGGAACAATGGTGGAAGTATTGAAGTGGGAACAACAGACTGGGATAGGGAGAGATTGAATATGTCCGTAAACACTCCAGCCAGCTGGTCTGTGCATGCTCTGAGGACGTGGCTAGAGATGCCGTCCTGGCCGGCAGCCTTGCGAGGGTTAACATGTTTAAATGTCTTACTCACGTTTGCCAAGGAGAACGAGAGCCCACAGTCCTTGAGAGCGAGCCACATCAGTGGCACTTTGTTATCCTCAAAGCGGGAGAAGAACGTGTTTAGCTTGTGCGGGAGCAAGACGTCGGTGTCCGCAATGTGGCTGGTTTTCCTTTGTAATCCGTGATTATCTATAGACCCTGCCACATACGTCTCGTGTCTGAGCTGTTGAATTGCGACTCCACTTTATCTCTGTACTCACGTTTTGTCTGTTTGATTGCCTTACGGAGGGAATAACTACACTGTTTGTATTCAACCAAATTCCCACTCACCTTGCCACGGTTAAATGTTTTCAGTTTTGCACGAATGCTGCCATCTATCCACGGTTTCTGATTTGGGTAGGTTTTAATAGTCACAGTGGGAACAACATCCGCTATACACGTCTTGATGAACTCAGTCAACATGTTCGTGTTTACGTTGATGTTGTTCAACCTGGAACATATCCCAGTCCGTGTGATCAAAACAATCTTGAAGCATGGATTGCGATTGGTCAGACCAGCATTGAATAGACCTTAGCACGTTTACTTCCTGTTTGAGTTTCTGCCTATAGGAAAGGATGAGCAAAATGGAGTCATGATCTGATTTGCCGAAGGGAGGGCGGAGGAGGGCCTTGTAGGCATCCCGGAAGTTGGAGTAGCAGTGGTCGAGTGTTTTAGCAGCGCGAGTACTAGTCAATGTCTTGATAGAACTTTGGTAGCGTTTCTCAAATTTGCCTTGTTAAAATCCCCAGTTACAATAAATGCAGCCTCAGGATATGTGGTTTCCAGTTTGCACAAAGTCCAGTGTAGTTCTTTGAGGGCCGCCGTGGTATGACCGAAAAGAATTCTCTTGGGAGGTAATACGGTCGGCATTTGATTGTGAGGTATTCTAGGTCGGATGAACAAAAGGACTTGAGTTTCTGTACGTCATCACAATCACACCATGAGTAGTTAATCATGAAACATACACCCCCGCCTTTCGTCTTCCCCCGGAGAGTTCTTTATTCTGGTCTGTGCAATGTGCTGAGAACCCAGCTGGCTATATGGACGGGGTCAGTATATCCGGAGAGCCATGATTCCGTGAAACAGTATGTTACAGTCCTGATGTCGCGCTAGAAGGAGATCCTCAGAGACTGAACATTAGCGAGTAACATACTCGGCAGCGATGGATGGTGTGCACGCCTCCCGAGTCAGACTAGAAGTCCACTCCGAATACCTCTTCTCTGCCGGTGGCGTTTTGGAGCAGCCTCTAGGATAAGTTCATCTGCCCTGGGGGGTACAAACAAAGGATCCAATTCGGGAAAGGCGTATTCCTGGTCGTAATCTTGGTTACCGCCGCTCTGATATCCAAAAGTTATTTCCGGCTGTATGTATTAACAAAAAACTTTCTGGGCTAATAATGTAAGAAATAACACACAAAAAACATAAATACTTGTCACGACTTCTGCTGAAGTCGTTGCCTCTCCTTGTTCGGGCGGTGTTCGGCGGTCGACGTCACCGGTCTTCTAGCCATCATCGATCCATTTTTCATTTTCCATTGGTTTTGTCTTGTCTTCCCACACACCTGTTTTCAATCCCATCCATTACCTCTTGTGTATTTAACCCTCTGTTTCCCCTCATGTCTTTGTCAGAGATTGTTTGTTGTCAGTATAGTGTTTATTTTGTATAGGTGCGCGACGGGTCTTCGTAACCATATTTGTTTATTATTCATTTTCTATTTAGTGTTATGGAGCATGTTTCTTGGACATTTATTAAAAGACTCCATTTTACACTCCGTTTGACTCTCCTGCGCCTGACTTCCCTGCCACCTATACACACGTTTCTGACAGAATCTCTGACCCTAAATATATGAAGTCAGCAGGAGAGGACACGACGCTCATGGAGGTGGAGGAACGTGTCCGGGAACAAGCGGAAGAGATTGACTGTTTGAGCGCCGTCATGGATCGTATTGTCCAGAATATGGACCGCTGGGAGAGACAGGGAGTTTCTCCAGCGCCTCCACTACCACAACCGGGATCTCCCTTGAACGCGTTTTCCCCTTCTGAACCGAACAAGATCCATTTACCCCTACCCACGGGATACAACGGAGATACTGCCGGCTGCCAGGGTTTCCTCCTTAAACTGAGCTTGTATCTGGCCACGGTCTCCCCAGTACCATCCGACCGGGAGAAGAGTTGCGCCCTCGTCTCATGCCTCACCGGGAAAGCCCGGGAGTGGGCCAGCGCTGTGTGTAGAGAGGAGGATGCGGCGTTGGACCATTTTGAGGAGTTCACCCGCCATTTCCGGAGAGTTTTCGACCACCCACCCGAGGGCAAAGTGGCGGGTGAGCGCCTCTATCATCTGAGGCAGGAGACGAGGAGTGCACAGGAGTTTGCTTTGGAGTTTAGGACCTTGGCTGCCGGCGCTGGATGGAGCGACAGGGCCCTGATCGACCATTACCGTTGTAGTCTACGCGAGGACGTCCGTCGGGAGCTGGCCTGTAGAGACACCACCCTCAACTTCGACCAGCTGGTGGACATGTCCATCAGGCTGGACAACATGCTGGCTACTCGTGGACGTCTAGATCGGGGTCTGGTTGTTCCATCCTCCCGCACCCTCTCTCCCGAACCTATGGAATTGGGAGGGATGGTGCGCAGGGAGACCGAAGGGGGTTCCAGCTCGAGCACCATCTATGATCGCAGAGATCACACTGCTGGTCGGTGCCGGGTTGGTTCCTCTGGGAATAGAGAAGGCAGGCAGGGCACTCTGGCATCACCCCAGGTGAGTAGGCACCATTCTCATCCAGAGCCCTCTGCTGCACTAATGTTCGTCTCTGTCACTTTTCCGGATTTTTCCCTGCATTCCCAGTATAAGGCGCTAGTAGATTCAGGCGCGGCTGGGAATTTCATTAATAAAAATTTAGCTCATAGTTTAGGGATCCCTATTGTTTCTGTGGATATGCCTTTCCCTATTCATGCCTTAGATAGTCGACCAATATGGTCAGAGATTCTGTCAGAAACGTGTGTATAGGTGGCAGGGAAGTCAGGCGCAGGAGAGTCAAACGGAGTGTAAAATGGAGTCTTTTAATAAATGTCCAAGAAACATGCTCCATAACACTAAATAGAAAATGAATAATAAACAAATATGGGTACGAAGACCCGTCGCGCACCTATACAAAATAAACACTATACTGACAACAAACAATCTCTGACAAAGACATGAGGGGAAACAGAGGGTTAAATACACAAGAGGTAATGGATGGGATTGAAAACAGGTGTGTGGGAAGACAAGACAAAATCAATGGAAAATGAAAAATGGATCGATGATGGCTAGAAGACCGGTGACGTCGACCGCCGAACACCGCCCGAACAAGGAGAGGCAACGACTTCGGCAGAAGTCGTGACAATACTGCAAAGTTGCTTATGAGCTAGAAGCAGAGCTGCCATGTCTGTCAGCGCCATCTTGCCAGACTGATCTGTGACTAATCCGTGTGTATTGTAAGAGTGATTAACCGACTGACCTGTGCTGCTCTGGATGGTCCTGACAGTGGTGGTGGTGGTCCTGGGGGGTGAGGCGGGCAGCAGGGACGTCCCCTCATCCTCGGAGCAGCCCTGGTCCATGGCCCTCACATAGCTGTGGCTACGCATGCGGAAGCAGCTCGGCATGGGCAGGTCCAACGCATCCATGGCCTGCGACTCCATCTCGCTGAACATCTGCTCACACACCTGCTCTATCTGCCCGTTCACCTCCACCTCACTCACCTGCAAGGGGACAGGGATTGGTGGACGATGGGGGAGAGAGAGGGGGTGCAGCACAACCAGATATCAAAATATCAGTATACTAATCCTAACATGGGAAACGCACCATAGAATAGCCACTTACCTAGAGTTTAATAGCCGTTAACATTCAACGCTGAGGGGCAGAGTAAACATATCTGGAATCATTAGGAGAAGTAAAGGGAGACAACTACAACAAAAGAAGAGGAACCACAAAATAACAGTAACAAGAGGAGGAAGAGTCAGAGGGAATGGGAGAGTGAGGGTCAATGTTAATTGGAGAACAAGCAAGTGCAGTGGCTAGAGATTGTTTGGGATGAGGAGGTGGCTTCATTCAGGGTCTAAAAAAGAGTCCCTTCTCAATTTGTCTTTCCTCAAATCCTGGCATACTCTCTCCTCGACTGCATTTCAAAAAACATTGGAGGAAAAGGTCAGAGGGGAGTAACCTTGGATCTTCAAGAAAAGACAAATTGAGAAAAAGCCCTAGTCTATGAGGGTGAGGGGTCTTGCAGTGGATCAGCGCAGAAACAGAGAGGATCATGGGAGATGCAGGGGATGGGCTTGACAGTAGGTAAGACAAGTACCAGAGCATCTAAGATGGTTGAATAACATACTGTAGGTTTAGGTGGGACAAGGAGGGTTTGGATACAGTCTAAAGCATACCACTCCTACACAAAAAGATGAGAGTTTGAGGCGCTTTTGGCAAGACTAATGCTGAGATGTTTTGTAATTCCATCTGATTTTCACTGATAACTGAGGGAGGGTATTAAAGAAGAAACAGTTGGTGAATACTGATCCTTCATCCAAATATTTATTGCATTTTAGTTTGGGAGATGATTGTTCAGTGAGTTATATTTGTAATTCCAGACATGAAAAGCAAAGAGCATAAGGTGACTGATTTTGGGTGACTTGTTTACACCCGAAATGTAATGTCCTTGGAATAGTTGAACATCAATAAGAATATGGTACAATACTTTGATTATTATCTTTGAATCAATCTTAAAATTATTATTTAGCTGAGAGTTAATATGAAGTAATGTGCATGACATACAGTACATTATGGAAGTCATATGATAATGGTTTATTTTTTATAATAATTTATTCTGTTATGCTATCTTTGAAATACTATGAAACAATTCACAACTGGCTTTAGAAGGCAGTGGGCTAGGATTTTTATACTGGTTGTAAGGCAGACATCCGGTGCATTTTTCCTGTATCCAATCTCGTGAGAGGTTTAAATGATAAATGGAACGGTAGTTTCATTTTGCTTCTCCTCTTTAGGTTGACTCTTGATGGTTGAGGGCTGAACATTGACATTGGTTTGAAATAAAATTCATCTCATCGCTGGAGAGATGAATTTGTGGCTGAGTTAATGGCTGATTGGACTGGACTTTGACTGGACGTGACTTTCCTCCCTTGCACAGACGTAGCACCAGAGATGGTGACGTAATGCCGGGAGCACCAACCTGGCTGATGGTGCTCATTGCCCTCATGTAACTCTCGTTTCGCGAGCGGTATTGGGGTGAGGAGAGCAGCGCTTTGGGGTCCAGGAGCCCTTTGGGGTCCAGGGTGTCCAGGCTCCTATTGATGGAAACTTCACTCACCGCCCGCAGGTAGCTGTGGCTCCGGATCTGCAGCTTCGGAGAGTGTTCGTTGGAGATCCTGCCAATGAAGACAAGTCAACAGAGTTCAAACAGGTGTTAATAATATTGGCCTCCTGTCGTTAGCCTGATCCCAGATCTGTTTGTGCCATCTTCCCAACTCTTTGTCACTCATTTTGAGTTTGTGTGACATTGAGATGGCAAGATCGCACAATCAGACTACTCTGATGTCATGGGCTCTCATAAATGTGGACGTCATTGATGCATGTTAGTTATAGTCTGATTCACTGTGATCAGCAGTCAAAGGCATGGTGCAGTAGTTATGTCTGATGGACAGATCAAAGAGAGACGTTTCTGGAGCACTGGCAAGTTGTACCGGTGTCATAATTATAGTTTCATGAATCACAGCAACAGACTGGAACATTGTACGAAACAAATATTTTTTTAACACTAAGAATGTTTCTTTAACATGCTGGGCTCGATTTTAACAAACCTAACACAATGGTAAAGCTAAGTGCAGGTGGTAGCGCTATAGATTCAGCTGTGTGTCAGAAATATTGCTATTTTCACCATTACAATTAACGGCGGACTTGCTGGTATTGGTGCGAAAGGGCTGGGTTTTGATGAATAAACAAGTTGTGGGTGTGTTGAGGCTTGGCCCCTCACCGGCCAATCACAACATGCTCCATGGCGAAATACTGTTGGTGGTAGCTTTAAGTTGTGTATTTACGTAATTTTATGTATTGCCCTGGAATCAACTCCAATTCTAATGTTAGTCCGTTATAGTTTGTTAAATGGCTTACAGAATTAAAATAACAATATGTAGACATGTCTTTGCTAAATACGTTAACTTGAACCCATTTGCATTGTTCTAAGTAATTTCATGGCTTCAACAGCATTCACACTGATATATGGGCTCGGCATATTGTAAATTGGATTATGTCTGAGCAAAAACATGCCAAACATGGTCAACAAACAAGATTAAATTAATTATTGATAAGGCCTAAAAAGAGAACAAACAATTCTAAAAAGTCTAAAAACAAAACAACTTGTTTTAAATAGGCTATGTCACACTTACAGGCACCATAATGTATCCCTGTGGGCATATAATATTAAAACAGTGAAGACTATGGAGGGTTTTACACACATCCAAACTTCTCAGTAGCTGGACAAAGATCCAATATAAAGAGAAAGGGAGAATGTCCACTCACTGTTATACTGCTCCCAAATAGGCCTATTTTATGAACCTAATCAGAAAAACGTCTTATAGATCTGATCGCATTCACACATCTCCAGAAGTTCCATAAAACCAGGAAGATGAATCATTCTAATACGTTTGGTTGTAATACAATGTAACGAAAAACAAGCTGTTTAAAAATACAACAATAAATACATGTAATGGTATCATAAAATGGCCAGGATAAAAAAAAGACAGGCATTGCTGTTGAACCAGCCTTCACTATAGTAGGCCTAAGGGAATGCTTGGGTTTTGAACAGATGGAACATAAAACAAGCAATTTTTACAGGTTACAGATAACTTCTAAATACAAGGTTCATCAGTATTCACCGAGGTACTCATCTCTCGTTTCATGATGGACATGGACACGTAGCCTACATCATGGAGGGGGTTTTACGCACGTCCAAAAAGGGACCTGCATGGATAAAATAATGTGGGCCTGCCTACAATGCATAGATAAAAAGTGAATGTCAGCTCACTGTTTTACTCCTCTCAAACTTCATATTTTAATAAAGCTTTGGTGATTAAGATTTATTTCCAAGCGGTCTCAGGAGCCAAACCCTTTAATCGACAGTCTTGACTACTTTGAGATTGCATTGGGCAGACAAAAAAAGCCTTCATTGAGAGGATGGGAGGCTATGCACCAAAAGCACTTTAGGCTACTCTTGTTTCATGTGCATATGGGCAGTGTGCGTCACGGCTGAATACGCTGCGTTTCCGCTGTCAAAATTCATGCCATAACCAGCTTTTGGTTGGTCTTAAATATCCCTATCAGCGCTGCCTGAAATTAGCACTTTGGATCATGTTTTTAAGGACACGCCTAAAATATTTCAACCCTGCCCATCTGAGCGCAAGCGAGCTAATATAAGACAGGTTAATTGCCGAACCTGGCGTTAGGGCTGGAAAATGTCAGAGCGACAGTTTTTACATGACGAAATTGCAAACTAACGTCCAGCCGAAAATAGAGCCAGCTGTGTCTCATTTTCACCATCAAACAAAATCAAACCATGTGAAATTAGATCGTAACAATGTGTCTGATCCCCTGTCATCAAGACGGGCATGCTCAGTGCACATCACGTTCACATCAGATTTGCTTAAACCTCAATCTGAGAAGTTAAATACGTCCAACGAATCTCTTGAATGATTGACTTGATGTTTGTCCACTCTGCTCCTTGCATGTATTATAATATGCATGGTTTTAAAATAGACCCTGGTTACAGCTGCAAAGCCCTACCTCCATTATGCACTCTCCCATAAAGCAAGTCGAGCCAGCCAGCGACCACAGTGCTGAGGAGAAACAGCTAAATTCACTTAAGGCCACCCACGCAACACTCTAAGCAGCAGCAGTGAGGGAAGCCAAGCAGACAAGACAGCTAGGACAGTGCTGGGTTGGGTTGGCACTTGAGAAACTCTGTGTCTAAACTCTGTCTGCTCTGCTGCTGCAGCATGGTTCATTCGGTTCAGAAACTTCTACTGAAACTCCACTGTGGTCCAAAAGCCTTCTGGGAGCTAGACTCCGAATCCAGCAGAACAAAAGAAATGGAAAAAGTTGGGACCTAAAGTGCTTGAAGGGCCAAGCTGCGGCTTCCTCAGTGTTTGGCTCTTAAGGGGGGTTTGGTTATGCATGATGTCACTGGTGTAAAATAAGCCAAAATGTTTCTGCTTCAATCAGAGTTGGGGTTGTGTCGTCCTTTGACATATGTGCTGCGTGCTCTCCTTCCTTTACATTAGCCACCTCTATGACATTCACGGTACTATCAATGGCATGAAATAGCACTGTGTCATAAATGGTATTGAAATCAATGTTCACAGTAGTACAGTAATTGTACCCCATGTAGTAGATCTCACAATATACTTGATGTATTATAGCAAATTAAACACATAAACCAACACACTGGTCATTAGCCATAAGTCTCTTGATCATTCCAAAGCAAATGATATGAGACAGCAATGGGATTCATGACAAAGCATATTTGTGTCTCTGTGGTATTATATCCCTATGACTTCTTGATTACCATTTGGTAACATGAATCATATGACTGTGGTGCATTATCTAACAAGCACTGAAGGAAAACAGGTCAACGTCAAGAATACGCACGCACAAACACATAGAAATGTGGGACACGTACAAAACATTGACTGTTATCAAACATTATCATAACATTATCAATAAATAAATCCAAACCGGCCTATACAATAACTGCATCAAAATGGAAATAACATAAATGAATGACACATATCCTCTGCCTGTAATCCAAGTCAAACAGCAATGAGGTTCCATTCTGTGAGTGCAGAACTTTTAAAGAGAAGTCCCCAGGCTAATTAATGTAATTACTCACCATACCTTCTCCAGCAGTGTGGGTACTTAATTAGAGATAGAGACATGCATGGTGTGTTTCTGAGGAGAATCTAATTCATATCCCTGCTATTAGTGAAAAGTCCAGGGAGCCTAGTTACTACTGTAGGCCTATGTCATAGAGGGACAAAGAAAAAAATGCCAAACTATTAAACTATCTTCTTTTGTGTAATAAGTCAACCTTGTTCTTGTTGATTGGGAAGGTGATTTATCAGTGTAGATTATCACATCATTACTCCACACAGTGAGTGGAGCAATAGGCTGCACCATGCGTTTACACAGGCAGCCCAATTATGATCTTTCTTCCACTAACTGGTATTTTGACCAGTCACATCAGATCTTTTCACATCAAATCTGTTGTTTCAGAGCTGACCTGATTCGTCAAAAGACCAATTAGTGAAAAATATATCAGAATTGGGCTGCCTGTGTAAACGCAGTCCGAGGGCCTGCCAAACTGTTTCTAGCACCTAGTGGAGTTCAGAACTGGAACAAAATAACTAGGAGAGGCACAGTACACTATCAAAGGCCAAGAAGCATGCAGACCTTCAGACAAAAAGGCAATACAAGTAGAGTTCAGAACATGGATCACAGTCAGCCATGTTTTTCACTTATGTTGTCCTTCAACCAATGCCTTTAGTGAAACGTTTGTCAAAGATCCCTTTCACATTGAGATGTTTGTGTTGCTCAAGGATTGACAGATTTTTTCATTGTGCACATTGCAATGAACCAATAAGACTAGAATTAAGATCATTAACTGAAATGTTCATTTACACAGGTGTTTTTCACTTTAGCCACTTCATGTAAAACTAGGAGAACCTTACATTCATTTCCCCTGCTGTTTGAAACGTTAATACTCTTTACTCATTGAGTGGAAAAGGATGCAGAGGGGATGTATAAGCACCAGGCTGGGTTGTCTTTTGACTTGGATGCCGCTTAAATAAATTCACAAATGCGAGCTGTAAGCCCCAGATATGTCAGAGTGATACTGAAGGCTACGAGCAGCCTCTCTATATAATGGTATCAAATTATCCACCACTTGAAGGGAGTCCAAAGTACCATTAAAGCTGGAGGTTGGAGGACCTCATCCTGACACTGTTGTCTGATTTCTTCACGCTATGCTTCTACACCACTGCAGTAAACATTTCAGTAGGTACATCCCATGCCCCAAAGAATGCGACATAAGAACTATGATAGTTAGTTACATTAATTTAAAGTTAAAGTTATTTTGAAATGAGTTAAGGAGAGGAGTCTTACTTTAAGGTGGTCATTTCAGTCAGTGATGGCTGGGTGGCTTTGAGATAGCTGGCCCGTCGACCTTGGGCCTGGATCTTTGGACACAGCTTAGGACTTTCCTCTGAGTCTCCGCTGTCTTCATCCTCTGCCATAGCCTTCACGTAGCTGCCGCTGCGCATGCGCCGACACGGGATATCGTCCTCCTTCCCCTCCAGAGGTGAGAAGCCACTCCACTCATCCTGGGGCACCTGTGGGGATAGGGAAGGTGACAACAGGGCTTCAGGCACCTCCACGGATGACTGCATGGTGTCATGTACCATCCACCTGGTCCAGTCCGGCAAACGAGGCGCCACAACAATATCCAACACAGTCAGATGCACCTCTATTTATCTCTCTGTCTCGTACTGCGCGTTGAAGGTAATAGGTAATTAAGAGACTGGTGTGAGTTCGCATGATTCCACTTAAAACCCCTTCCTGACAACCTGGGCATCTGTTAGCTTGCAGTCTCCCTATGGGCACAGCCTTATCAACAGGATGCTCACAGAGAACTAGGGTGTCAGGGTGGTATGACATTTGAAATAATCTGACTCTGACTACTATTGTGGGTTAAGGAAAATAAAAAATTGAAGGAGAAACAATGAGCTAGCCATATATATGGGCTAAACTAAATATTATAACTAGGGCACAAACACAACCTGGACTGAAACTAGTATTAGTTGCTTAATAGATTAAGTACTAATATGAATACAACTAAATCCATTCCTCCATACTGAGAGAAATTATTGCACCCTTGGCTCAAAAAGGTTAATTCAGACACTTTGATAACATTTGTTACCAGAGAGTATCAATTTATCTTCCAATGATATACCTCATTTGGGTAGTTAGCATAGAGCATACAAAAATACTTTGGAGATTAAGTTGATGCTGGAGAAGAGAGAATCCCACTCCTCTGAAGTCTTAGTAATTACATGAATCACCACAGAGCCTTGGTAACTGAGGAGAAAGCCAGAGCAGAGCAGACTAGGATGCTAGGGCCTTTGACGTCAGAACAGAAATGAGCAGGTTGTTTATAAAAGGAGGCTGTGGAGGCAGAGCGACTCTATAACCGCCAAGCGGCTGTATGCCCACACACTACAACACAGTACACACCGTGCTTGTGCTGCCTCTGTCCCCTGCTCGCCACAGAAATAGGCCTATCTTCACAAGTTCACACAGACCCACATGTACCTTAGCTACCATACTGGATGTGTTCAGTGCTTTGTTGTTGTGATCACTCCACTATAACAGCCCTGTTTACTTTCATCTACTGTACCGAACTGTTCACTGCACATGGTGTGGGGCTGAATAGTTGAAGATCTGAATGTTGTGTTGCTTGGCTACAGCGGTAGCAAATCATTTATGAGTTATAAGAATATGTCAGTAATTGAGTACTGTATGTTTGTGTATTTGTCACTGGGTTAAACCTGTTGAACTGTTTGTGTGGGCATATATGTACAGAATACAGTATCCATAATACTTTAGTATACATAACTCAACAAATCTACTCACAACATAACATCGATGACAAAATAACTACACTAATTTAGAAGTTTTGATTTCAGAAAAGCTGCATAACATTTTGGGCATCAATTCTCCCATGGCACTGAACTTACGGACAAAACTGGTCTCCATTTGTACTAATAATGCAGCCAATGCTATCCTATCCCAGCCTTCGACTCAAACCTGCCAATAATGTTGGTAGGTGTTTCTATGGTAACAGGGTAACTATATTACAGCAGAAAAAGACAGCAGGATATGAGGGAGTAAATGGGAAACATCTATGCAGACCAATACTCCAAGTCCGTATTCACGTAATAAGAAGGAATTCCACTCGACCACGCCCACAAATTGGGAAAACAAACATTCTTTCCTATCGACCCCCATTGTAAAAGAGTCAAATTTGTCGCTGATCTTTTGTTATACAGAAATAACAAAACATGCCGGAAAGCTGCTGTGTTGTTCAACGTACATGCAAACAGGTTAAAAAAATCCCAACCTACGGTTCGCAATGCTCCCACGTAGGGAAATAGAGCCTGCGAGAAGAGCCCTGAGGGTTCAGGCTATTCGGTGTGGGAAATGTGGGGACCATGTGTCCAAGTAGGCTACACGTAGCTATGTGTGTGGAAAACATTTCATCACAGGTAAGACATTTAACTTGTTTAGTATAGTCCGTTTGTAACGCCCTTCACTACTTGTAGCTGTATAGTCTGTTTGTTTGTGTTATTGGTCTTGGCTAGCTTAATGTTCTGGTTGGTAGCTAACTAGCACTCACTCACTCACGTGGCTGCTAGCACCATCATGAAAAGGGGCATGAGGGAAGCCCTACAATTTTCAGTAGTTAGAAAACTTGGGAGCAGGCAATGTTTAAAAGTAATCTTTAGTCATGTTCTACTTTTCTTAAATGTAGTTTTGTAATTCACTAAAACAAGCAGACAAGAAAATTGTGTTCGAAAAGGCGAGGTATTTGCTGTGAGCCAATGTGGTAACCTAGGTTACCACAGGTTATTTTCTGTAATTCTGACTACTGACTGTCCAAACAGCAAGTTAAAAGTGACCAAATCGTATTTGTGTGTGTTCAGACAGCGGTCATCTGCTGACAAGGCTTTGCTAGTTGTCATAGTAACAACAGGAGTGGTGTAGGTTGATTGATGGCGGTGCTCCTGCTTCCTATCCCTCAGAAGTGATGTAGCAAGCTAAGTTGACAACAGTGCCTGCCATGGACGTTTCCCAGTTGCTTTGAATGTTCAAAATCATTGTGTAATAAACACTTTTAAATAGCTTGGAAGATTCCAGAAAATGATGTCATGGCTTTAAAAGCTTCTGATAGGCTAATTGACATAATTTTAGTCAATTGGAGGTGTACCTGTGGATGTATTTCAAGGCCTACCTTCAAACTCAGTGCCTCTTTGCTTGACATCATAGGAAAATTATAAGAAATCAGCCAAGACCTCAGAAAAAAATGGTAGACCTCCACAAGTCTGGTTCATCCTTGGAAGTAATTTCCAAATGCATGAAGGTACCACATTCATCTGTACAAACAATAGTACGCAAGTATAAACACCATGGGACCACGCAGCCACCATACCGCTCAGGAAGGAGACGTGTTCTGTCTCCTAGAGATGAACGTACTTTGGTACGAAAAGTGCAAATCAATCCCAGAACAACAGCAAAGGACATTGTGAAGATACTGGAGGAAATAGGTACAAATGTATCTATATCCACAGTAAAACGAGTCCTATATCGACATAACCTGAAAGGCCGCTCAGCAAGGAAGAAGACATTGCTCCAAAACCGCAATAAAAAAGCCAGACTACAGTTTGCAACTGTACATGGGGACAAAGATCATACTTTTTGGAGAAATGTCCTCTGGTCTGATGAAACAAAAATAGAACTGTTTGGCCATAATGACCATCGTTATGTTTGGAGGAAAAGGGGGGAGGCTTGCAAGCCGAAGAACACCATCCCAACCGTGAAGCAAGGGGGTGGCAGCATCATATTGTGGGGGTGCTTTGCTGTAGGAGGGACTGGTGCACTTCCCAAAATAGATGGCATCATGAGGAATTTAAAATTATGTGGAAATATTGAAGCAACATCTCAAGACATCAGTCAGGAAGTTAAAGCTTGGTTGCAAATGGGTCTTCCAAATGGACAATGACCCCAAGCATACTTCCAAAGTTGTGGCAAAATGGCTTAAGGACAACAAAGTCAAGGTATTGGAGTGGCCATCACAAAGCCCTGACCTCAATCCTATGGAAAATTTGTGGGCAGAACTGAAAAAGCGCGTGCGAGTATGGAGGACTACAAACCTGACTCAGCTACACCAGCTCTGTCAGGAGGAATGGGCCAAAATTCACCTAACTTACTGTGGGAAGCTTGTGGTGTGGAAGGCTACCCGAAATGTTTGACCCAAGTTAAACAATTTAAAGGCAATGCTACCAAATACTAATTGAGTGTATGTAAACTTCTGACCCACTGGGAATGTGATGAAAGAAATAAAAGCTCTATCTACTATTATTCAGACATTTCAAATTCTTAAAAGAAAGTGGTGATCGTAACTGACCTAAGAGAGGGAATGTTTACTAGGATTAAATGTCAGGAATTGTGTAAAACTGAGTTTAAATGTATTTGGCTAAGGTGTATGTAAACTTCCAACTTCAACTGTACATTCCATCCTTGCCTTGTTCAAATGTTTAAAGGATTATAGTGCAGTCTCAGGATACAAATTAAACTATGACAAAAGTGAGGTAATGCCGAATAATATGGATCATGCTACTAATAGATCTTTTTTGATTTCAAATAGTCACAGGAGAGTTTTAAGTACCTTGGTATCATGTAAGGAAATAATGTTATACTTTTGTGAAAGATAATCATTAGGACTCTAGAGATAACTAAGATAGATATCAATAGATGGATGCACTGTTTCTTTCATAGATAGGCAGAGTCAATACAAAAAATATATATATCCTCCCCAAATTATTTTACCTATTTCAGTGCATACCACTGAAGCTACCTGCAAATTTATTACAAAATGTAAATAAAGTAATATCTTATTTTCAATGGCATAAAAAAACTGCCTGTGTAAGCATTCAAACTCTTCAAGCTCCTTATCCCAAAGGAAGGCTTACACTTCCTAATTTTGAACTCTATTATCTAGCCACTCATTTCTGTCCTATACGGCCCCCGGTGGCTATCAATAGAACAGCAATACATTACATTTACTTTGAAAGGGATCCCCTTTGTGGGACACCAAAATAATAGCATTTACAAAGAATCCCATCATCAAAAATAGTTTTAACTCATAGCAGAGAGCTCATAAACTGCTTGGATTCAATAACATACTTTAAAGATCTATTCCGTTAATGAACAATCCACTTATTCCAAAGGCAATTGCTAATAGAACAATACATTTATGGAACTCTAAAGGAATTTCTATTGTTGGGGACGTATATAAGGAAAATACATTCATATCATTTAAACAACTCAAAGACGAGCATGAGCTTCCTCAAACTAGTTAAAAAAAAAAAACTTTAGATACGGCACTGGGTAAAAGAAATGACAAAATACAATTTCCCTAATACTCCTGAGGAATCACTGCTCAAAAATCGTATCCATAGTACTAGGTCAACTCGAGGTCTGATCTCAAGGATGTATAACATACTCAATAATAATCTACCTACATATAATAACCTAACATACAAATGGGACAGAGACATAGGTTGTAATTATGACTCAGTTGACTGGGATGACTTGATTGAAACCTCTCAGAGCTTCTTGATGACAACCAAACATAGACAGATGCAATTCAATATGTTGCACAAGACATATTTTACTGCATATAGACTGAATTTACTTGATAAGATAACTGACAAATATCCTAGATGTGAGATAAATACGGGAGATTATTGCCTATGCTATGGAGTTGTCCCTACCTATAGAATTTGTGGAAAAATATCAGTAAAATTACATCAGAGATATTAGAGACAGAACTTCAAAATTACACCAGGATGTGGGTGTTAGGGAATATAACCTTGTTAAATACAGTATCAGATAGCACAAACAAATATGTATTTCTTCGTGCTGCTACAGCAGGTAAAAAGTGCATCTGAACAAAATGGAAATCAGAACATGCTCCATCAACACGACAATGGTTGAAGGAGGTGATGTCATATTGTACCCCAGAGAAAATATCATGCTCTATCAGGAAAAGCTACTCTCAATTCAGGAAAATCTGGGGTCCTTTAACTTTTTATGGCTGCAGGGGCAGTATTGAGTAGCTCTGATTAAAGGTGCCCATTTCAAACGGCCTCGTACTCAATTCTTGCTCGTACAATATGCATATTATTATTACTATTGGATAGAAAACACTCTCTAGTTTCTAAAACCGTTTGAATTATATCTGTGAGTCAAACAGAACTCATTTGGCACAAACTTCCTGACCAGGAAGTGGAAAGTCTGAAATTGAGGCTCTGTTCTTCTTCCTGCCTATAAATGGGCATGAAACGTAAGAGTCTACGTGCACTTCATAGACCTTCCCCTGGATGTCAAGAGGCTGTGAGAGAAGAAATTTAGTGTTTATCTTGGTCTGAATTGGAATACAAGCTCTTTGTATGACGTGTCCCTCATTTCCGGTACTCTTGGGAGCGCGAGGTGGACAGTGGGATTGCCTTCTGTTTAGCTGCCGTTATGGACGACTACTATCTCCGGCTTTGATTTTATTTGATACATGTGACCATATCATCGTAAAGTATGTTTTTTCAATATAGTTTAATCAGATTATTGAAAAAAAAATTTCGGGAGTTTTGCCGTGTTCCGTTCTCTGACTTTGTTGACGATGGAGAGATCCGTGCCACTTGGCTAGTGCGCGTGCTAAATCAAGAGGGAAAGTTGCCGTTCTAAATCCAAACAACGATTGTTCTGGACAAAGGACACCTTGTCCAACATTCTGATGAAAGATCAGCAAAAGTAAGAAACATTTTATGATGCTATTTCATATATCTGTCGTACATGTGAACTAGTCGTGGGCGCCCAACGTTTGGGTACTCTAGCTATACCGAAGCTGCATATCGTAATGAAGTTATTTTTAGAATTCTAACACTGCGATTTCATTAAGAACTAATGGATCTATCATTTCCTATACAACATGTATTTTTTAGTTATGTTTATGAATAGCTATTTGGTCAGAATATGTGTGTCAGAAAAAGTGTCAGGAAAAATCCGGACGTAGTGGGAAAAAGTAGCTAAGTTAGCACAATGTGTAACCATTGATTTCAGCTCTAAATATGCACATTTTCGAACAAAACATAAGTGTATGTATAACCTGATGTTATAGGACTGTCATCTGAGGAAGAAAATCAAGGTTAGTCAAAAATTATATATCTTTTGCTTGTTTGTTACGATCGCTTACTTTTGCTACTGGGAAATTGCTTGTGTTTTTGGCTATTGTGGTAAGCTAATATAACGCTATATTGTGTTTTCGCTGTAAAACACTTGATAAATCGGAAATATTGGCTGGAATCACAAGATGCCTGTCTTTCAATTGCTGTACACTATGTATTTTTCAGAAATGTTTTATGATGAGTATTTAGTTATTTGGCGTTGGTGTCTGTAATTATTCTGTCTGCTTTCGGTGCAATTTCTGATTGTAGCTGCAATGTAAACTATGATTTATACCTGAAATATGCACATTTTTCGAACAAAACATAGATTTATTGAATAACATGTTATAAGACTGTCATCTGATGAAGTTGTTTGTTGGTTAGTTTGGTTGGTTCTTGGTTAGTTAGGTTGGCTTTGTGCATGCTACCTGTGCTGTGAAAAATGTCTGTCCTTTTTTGTATTTGGTGGTGAGCTAACATAAATATACGTGGTGTTTTCGCTGTAAAACATTTTAAAAATCGGACATGTTGGCTGGATTCACAAGATGTGTACCTTTCATATGCTGTATTGGACTTGTTAATGTGTGAAAGTTAAATATAAAAAAAATATATATTTTGAATTTCGCGCCCTGCACTTGAGCTGGCTGTTGTCATAAGTGTACCGACGTCGGGCTTGCAGCCATAAGAAGTTAATGGATTTTCTTCCTAACATTCAAAACTTTTCTGATTGAGTGGAAGTTATCTGCTGATTGATGTCTCCACCTATTTTATTTTTATTACTACAAAATTGCCTACTTGTTTAGGCTATATTTTATAATGAACCTTCTTTTGGTGTTTTATTTTATTTGAGTTATTTGAATTTGTTTAATTTGAATTACTTAGTCCTGTGGTTTGTTGGTTTTGTTTGCAAAGTAAAAAAGAAAATGTCCAATGGGGATTGTTATGTAAAAATGGAAGAGCCGTATTGATTTTGTTTTGACTGATTTAGAATATAGAACAAGTGAGAAAGAGATGAGAAACTAGCATACTGCACAGAACAACATTTACATATAATTTAGCTACATGAACATCATAATAATTTATAATCCTTCTTTTGATACTGCTGTAAAAACTGAGTGGAAGTGGAGTGCTTAGATCTATTTAGAGATGTGCTATTTGTGCTTCTGTTGGGCCAACTGTCTTGAATGTGGAATTTCAGATTTGATGGGTTTAGCAGCAATCTTAGTGAACAACATCAGGAGAATAGTACACAATCATTCTTGCACACACACACACACACACACACACACACACACACACACACACACACATTAGGAAAGAATTAAGGAACCCCAAAACTGGGAAATCTATGAAATTAAGAGGTTTATAAACAGGAAATAATGCCAGTCACTGATGGGTTTAAAAGAAAAAAGCCTACTAAAGAAAGTAAGGCCACTACTGGGCTTGCACTTACTTCTCTCTTCAAATCAAATGAAAGTGGAGGGGGGTAGGTCCTCTCCAGTGAGGTAACTAGGTGGACGAGGGGGAGGTTTAGGGGTACATTTTAAGAATTGCATACCTGCAAGAACTGGCATGAGCGCTCCTGCTGACAAGCCTCAGATTTCACTAGTGCTTTATGATCTAAGTTAACCGAGGCCTTCTGGTAGACTTGGCGAGCCCTGCTCACCGTTAGACTGGACGACCACAGGCTCTTCTTCATGAGCTGGGCGTCCATGCTTATGGGGATATGGGAGGGGACACAGGTGTGTTTTACTACATCGTTATTACTGCGCGACGTTTTCAGAGCGTGTTCGCTGATGGTGTTGTAGGCCTCCATGAAGTACTGCGACTGGGACTTGTCCGGGTGGCGGCCCATGGTCATGACTCCGGTGGGGCTGTGGAACAGGCTGTGGCTGTGGCAGACGTCTCGGTCATCCAGGAGGTCATCTGAGCTCCAGTACCCCGAGGTGGAGCTCCTTTGCTTTGGCTCTGCCGACTTGCAGCGCTCCCTGCTCTTGCTGCGTTTGCGGTGCTTCTGCGTGGGGGGCGTCTCACTCTCGGGGCTATTCCTGCTGCCATTGATGCTGCCCTGCTTGGAGTGCGTGTGTGGCCCCTCCAGGGAGTGGGACTTGGCGAAGAGTTTCTGGACGGAGTGGACCAGGTGGCGGATGCGTCCGGGGCTGTCGCTGCGTTGCTCCAGAGCCGTCCTCTTGTACTGCAACGTGTGGTACCCATCCCGCGTGAACGACGGCTGCCTCTCAAACTGGTCCAGCAGGTTGACTGGCAGGCGGACGTTTACGCCCTTGTTGGGGACCATGTTACCCACACCAACACCCACACCATAGGGCACCACAGGACACTCATCCTTCCCCATCTGATCCTTCAGCTCGTAGTGTGAGCTGCTGTAGTGTCGTCTGGGGAAGGTCCCATAGGGCACCACACTACTGTCTGAGGGGAAGGCAGCGTGGTTCCTCTGCTGGATGTGGCTCTGGACCTGGCCGTAGTAGGGGTGGTCAGAGGGGTGGGACATGGGCATGTCCATTTGGTTGATCAAGTAGGGCTTGCGATCAGGGTGGTGACCATGGCCTAGGGCATCGTAGGAACCAGGGTCACAGGTGACCACATGGTGGTGACTGCGGCTGCTTGATAGACCCTTCATGGTGTCTGTTCAGTCCACAGACAGTGGGCCAGCCTGGGAACCGCTGCAGATGATGTTCCTGATAGGAGCTGTGAAGACAGGAGGGGAGAAACAACAACAAACTGTTAGAACAACTGGAAATCCAGACGGTAGACATTGTATGCTCCTTTTGTTTATGCGCTTAGTGCTCTCAAAACAATGTACTCAGTAATAATTATTTCTCAAATCTACTCTAATAATTGTGAAGGTTAGGATTGCGTAGGGAGAGCTGAGATCCTAAATCAGTATTTTCAACACACACATAATGTTTTGTCAGTGAAGCATTAGTTTCTGAGAGGTTATTTAAACACTCACAAAACCAGAGGAGTATTGGGTTCCTAGCATAGAGAATGACAGACAAAGAGGACATGTCAAGGAGTAAAAAGCTTCACTTCAAGAATACTGTCACAGTTCAGCTTCGATTTCATAATTCTGCGATACTAGCTAGTTTTCCTGGGCCCATGGCTTAGACTGGCTAACTGGTACTTTGATGTGCTTGTCATTAGTGAATCTCCATGAATATCAATGGTGGAACAGCGGGAGCGGCATCCTATCCCCTGGTGATGTCTCATGGTAGATCATTACTCTACTCGAACCATATGGAGAAAGACCATTTTTATTTTAGGGTTGGATCGAAATTTACAGAATTGGTACCTGGAGGAACATGGGGGAGGGCTTTTTCAATTGCAGTTAAGGGCAGGCTTTAGTCTTTTTGATCTTGTCCAGGGGAGGGTCATGTCATTTGTAATTGATAAAATATATTTCTGTATTTTAGAATCAGTTGCTTATTAGGCTATATATCAATGTGTGCCTGATGCCGCCCTTGATCTCTGATTCTCCACTGGGCGCACAATATCAAGTGTGCCTATAGGCTATAAGCTACGAAATGCATGCTCAGAGAAGCACAGAGCAAAGTTACATTTCTAAGATAGCTGCTGGGATGGTGTAAAAATAACTAGGCTGCATTACACACCACAATGAATATTACAACCCTGAGCCCCGGCCTGCTCTGCCCTTGCGGATAAAAAACGTTTCTGTGTGCTGCCTAACCTGTGCTGCGCTGTGTAGGCCTACATTGGCAGTTCAGTAGGAGAGTCAAAGGCTTCTCTCCCCCCCAACATTTTTTTTATTAGGTCTATCTTGCAGGCAGACTAGCCTATAGCCTATGTTATTTTCAGTTTGAGAAAGAGAGTGCGAAGATGAGGAGGAGGACCGGAGATAAACGTTGATACTATAGCTTGCTACTACTCTAATTTATTTGTATAAAAACAACATGTTTCTTGCCCATGATGTATTTATCAGAGTTATTGACCTCACAACAAGCCAGATTTGAGTAACTGACAATTTGGTGCTGAAAGTTGAAGCAGCAGCCTCGGCAGAATCAATCAGAAATGGACTGCTCACGGTGCTCAAAGTAGGCAAATTCCAGTATACATAATTGAATTAAACAGTCTTAATTTAAAATTAGACGTTACTAACAACAAGAGGGCTTTGTTTTGGAGCCTATTTCTTCTTATTTAAAAAATAAGAGGTAGGCCTAAGAGGTAGGTTTGTCAAACGAAATTGGGCTATTGGCTGCAATATCCATAGATTTGTCTGCCAATTCCTCCACCCACCATGCACTCTTTAAATAACAACCCTTCACTGACACGGAAGTAGGCTAAGTTAAAACCAGGACTCGAATTGAGGGGGTATTTTATTCAAAAGTGATCTATAAGAGCGCTTTGGTCCACGATACTTTATGCTACAAACAAGTTGTAAATACGTGACTCCGATGCATATGGTGAAATCATTGTTTTGTTTCTTTGACATTCAGAGGCTGAGCTACAACCTTCTATAGCCGAGGAGAAAAATTGACTTTGCTTGGGAAGGAGCCTAATTCTGTCACTGTCAATTGATTAAGCTATTCACTTTCTGTACAATGGAATATGTTTTAACCCACATAGTTTAGGGAAACACTTGTGACCTTCTCTTGTTGGGTTACGCCACAGAAGAAGAGTAGCCAGCAGTTAAAGCATTTTTGTGTGTCGGTAGGCCTACTCTGTCTTTTTTTTTTCACTTTTATTTAACCAGGTAGGCCAGTTGAGAACAAGTTCTCATTTACAACTGCGACCTGGCCAAGATAAAGCAAAGCAGTGCGACACAAACAACAACACAGGGTTACACATAAACAAACGTACAGTCAATAACACAATAGAAAATAAAGATTTTTATATTTATGTACAGTGTGTGCAAATGTAGAAGAGTAGGGAGGTAGGCAATAAATAGGCCCTAGAGGCAAAATAATTAAAATTTAGCATTAATACTGGAGTGATAGATGTGCAGATGATGATGTGCAAGTAGAGATACTGGGGTGCAAAAGAACAAGAGGGTAAGCTATTTACAGATTGGCTGTGTACAGGTACAGTGATCGTAAGCTGCTCTGACAGCTGATGCTTAAAGTTAGAGAGGGAGATATAAGACTCCAGCTTCAGAGATTTTTGCAATTCATTCCAGTCATTGGCAGCAGAGAACTGGAAGGAAAGGCGGCCAAAGTAAGTGTTGGCTTTGGAGATCAGTGCAGAGAGACCAGTGCAATATACCTGCTAGAGCGCGGGCTACGGGTAGGTGTTGCTATGGTGACCAGCGAGCTGAGATAAGGCGGGGCTTTACCTAGCAAAGACTTATAGATGACCTGGGGCCAGTGGGTTTTGGCGGCGGATATGTAGTGAGGGCCTGCCCACGAGAGCACAGGTCGCAGTGGTGGGTAGTATATGGGACTTTGGCGACAAAACAGATGGCACTTTGATAGATTACATCCAGTTTGCTGAGTAGAGTGTCTGGGGTGGAAAAGTATGCAAAACTTTTAAAGTACCATGCTCAGATTCTTAATGACATCTCAGATTGAGTTATTTGAAAATAGAGACAGTTTTGTTGCAAACAAGACACACACTGATTTGGCATTAGAGAAATATGATAAGACATATCTCTGTCCATTCTTATACTGTAATTTCAGTAATTTGTGTGGTATAAAAAATATTCTGCTTATATGTAAAATTACGTAGAATTGTAGGACATGTTTATAAAAGGCTATTGTTTCTCGGACCTGCAAATACGATGACAGATTCATGCAATGCACTTACTATAAATTTGATCTTTCCAGCCCTACTCTTGTCCACGGTTGTCAGTGAACCCACAACCTTCTGGCCCACAGCCCTCTGCGCTATAGAAATCCTGTGTTGCCATGTGATGCTTACAGGACAATAACAGTTTTTAATATGGCATATCTAAGCCTCTGGTCTATCCATGAAGTGAGGGTAAATGGTAGGCATGTTCACTGCTATCCACTTTGTTTTAATTATTATTTTGGGTATAGGGGGGTGTCACTTTTATTTTTAAGCCTCCTAGGAGTGTTTAGGTAAAATATATTTTGCTGAGGGGAGGGACATCCATTTTTATTTCAGAGAGGTCTGACTTTTGACACGTAAACCTTTTTATAAATAATGTTCACTCCCTTATTACTTTTCATTCACAGACCCTCTGGAGTGAATTTTTGAAAAAACATGTATCATTGCATTATGCAATCTCCTGACATAAGGTAGGATGGAAATTAAGATTGTTTATTTTTATTTTGAGTGCTTCTGATCGCAAGCTGGGAATAAATGTAATTGTAATATGAACCACAACCCAGTCTAATCACAGTCAAAAGAGAAAAGCCTCCTCCTCTCCACCAACCAACACTGACAACAACAACATCTTCACTGAGTCTTCTTCTAGTTGCACTGTACAACAGAACAGATCATGCTAGGCGCATCATAGTAATTGCAGCAGGCAGAGAGCCCCTCATTCAGCTGTGTTGACTGTGTGAAGTTCGTCAGGACAGGAAGCAGAACCCGCTGGGTCGCGCAGCAGGAAAGAAGGGGGCTCAACGGGTGGCAGAGAGAAAGCAGCCAGCCCTGTTATTATTGGACTATTATTGGCCCCTGTGATCCTCTAATGGCACTGGGGGTTGAACCCCAGGATCATGGCATCACTCACCGTGGAGGGATGGATGTAGTCTAGAAGGCTGTCTCTGCTAGTTGACTGGCTTTAGCTGCCTGGTTTTCAACAAAGTATAAATGCTAACACCTTTAGAGCATTTAGATTTTTATATAACCTATATTTAACTAGGCAAGTCAGTTAAGAACAAATTCTTATTTACATTGACGACGCTGGGCCAATTGTGCGCGGCCCTATGGGACTCCCAATCACGGCTGGATGTGATACAGCCTGGATTCGAACCAGGGACTGTAGTGACGCCTCTTGCACTGAGATGCAGTGCCTTAGACCGCTGCGCTACTCGGGAGCCTCGAGTGTGTAGCAACGGTAACTTTGGAAGCACACAATGACAGCCCACACAGTAATGATTTATATGTTTATGATATAGCCATCATGTCTAGAAATAACACAAATTACACTTGGAGAGGAACTGTCAAGATTGGGAGGCGATCTTCTTGAAAATCATGCTTGATTGTTATATTTGCCTATTGAACATGACAATCTGAAAAATTATTGGAAAAGAGTTATAAAACCTTTTTTATTTACAGTAAGTATATCTGCTCTGCCGTTTAGGGATATTTGTTTTAATCTGAGGTGTTACAGTGGCTGTTTCCCAAACTGCACCCTATTCCCTATAGAGTGCAATACTTTTGACCAGAGCCCTATGGGCCATTTGGGACGGAGACAGTGTGTGAGGGGAGTCTGGAAGTTGGTCTCCTCTACACCTTCAGAGAGAGAACATCTGAAGTACAGTATGCAGCCTCTCTCACCCCACAGAGGACCATCTTTCTGTGCTGCTGGCTTCCCTGACCTACTTGGCCTTCATTAGGCAGCAGGCTGCTTAACATAAGATGACAGCTCCACTAGTACTGTCCAGGCCAACTATAACAAGGTGCACTAGCTTTCCTTCACTGCTGCATCCTAAAGCATGGGGAACTTTGAAGAATAACTTGCAGTTGGTTGCTCAGTTTGTTGCCCAACAAACAATGTAACCAGAGAGCCAGCTACTTGTCAACTCTTTTCCAGATACATTACCCAAGTGGTGCATTTGGTTGTATAAAGCATTTCGCTACACTCACATTAACATCTGCTAACCATGTGTATGTGACAAAATAAAATATGATTTGATTTAATACTGCTTCATCACAGTTTTGATTGAGGCAATATTACAGTAAAGGAGGCTTAATCAGATCTGTATTAAATCAAGTCTCCAAGTGAAAAATAAATAACTCATTATTTTCAACTTAACCACATTGGATACTTCACATTGTATGTTCAGATGGTCTTAATACTAAGGGTCTGTTCAAAGTTGTGGAAAGAGCAGTTTGAATGTCCCAACCTCCAATCACAGTCATTACCAGCAGGAGAAGGCCAACTACAGTTACAGTACATGTATATGTTAAATTACAACAGTGTTGCATGAAAACTATCCATCTGTCTGTTTCATAACTATTAATGAGAGTGGTTATGGTTAGTGAGTAATTGGTCTCTGAGGGAGAAGGGTCATTACACAGAGGCAAGGAGAGCAGATGGAGAGAGAGACAGCAAGCGAGAGAGAGAGAGAGAGGAGGAGAGACAGCAAGCAAGAGAGAGAGACCGAGAGAGAGGAAGAGAGACAGCAAGCAAGAGAGAGAGAGACCGAGAGAGAGGAGGAGAGACAGCAAGCAAGAGAGAGAGAGACTGAGAAAGAGGAGGAGAGACAGCAAGAGAGAGAGAGAGACTGAGAAAGAGGAGGAGAGACAGCAAGCGAGAGAGAGACTGAGAAAGAGGAGGAGAGACAGCAAGCGAGAGAGAGAGACCGAGAGAGAGGAGGAGACAGCAAGCGAGAGAGAGAGACCGAGAGAGAGGAGGAGAGACAGCAAGCGAGAGAGAGAGAGACCGAGAGAGAGGAGGAGAGACAGCAAGCGAGAGAGAGAGAGACCGAGAGAGAGAGAGAGACCGAGAGAGAGGAGAGACAGCAAGCGAGAGAGAGAGACCGAGAGAGAGGAGGAGAGACAGCAAGCGAGAGAGAGAAAGAGGGTGAGAGAGAAGAGAGAGGGGGGATTAAAAGAAAAAGAGGAAGAGAGCATAGAAAGATAAGGTAGTTAGCTATCCCATTTCCAAACATACCATCAAGCATTTGAAACTCCACTGGGAAGCAATTTTCCTAACAAACAGGAGAGAATAGAGAATTGTAATTCAAGTCAGGGATCTGACAGACACACAGAGAGAAGTGCTTGCTTGACAGTATTAGAGTGCTGTCGACAGATAGACCAAGTTGTCTACATTTCAAATGGGACTCAGTTCTCGCCTTTGATCAGTTGTCCTCTACTGCTTTTGTGATGTTTCTTTGGAGCCAGCAACATACGCACATTTGACTACCTGAACAACTGAGAAAAATAACCATACAGTGACAGCATTATCAAAAGCATTCACGGAATCCTGACATCACACTACTGTTTCAGATATTGTCTTTGCATTCCATTGCCCGGGTTCATATTCTGAACATACCAAATATTTCAACACTAGGTCTGCATCCCAAATGGAACCCTATACCCTAGTGCACTGCAGTGCACTGTATATGGAATAGGATGCCATGCCCTCATCTAAATTAGCGCACAATATATAGGGAATAGGGTGCCATTTGGGACAGAGATTATGTTTTGAAGTCTTCCTAATTACAGATAAATTATCAACTTCTGTTACAATCAAGAGTAACCAACCAATCAATCAATGACATAGTCTCTTACTATTTCCTGTGGATTACCGCTCTGTAAAGGGAATCCAACAACAACAACCAACTCTTCCAGGGTTATGATATAAATGAATCATGATATTTCAGGTCTCCTCCACAATAGTAGTGACAGGCAACTGAACGTTCAATATCTTGCTATTATCCCTTCTGAAGTGCAGAGATCCATCATGTGATGTCTCCTGACAATCCTCAGCCAACCCATTAGAGTTCCACCCAGCTCTACCTGTCTGTAATGAGAGGGCCACTTCCCCATCCATCTCCCTGTCACAACAGACGCTGCCTGGGCCTGGGTGACACACAGAGATGAAAACGTGACATCTATATGGCCTTCAAAAGTCTCCAATTCACAGTGCTGTCATGTATGTAGTGAGTGAATTTCCGTCTGGACTTAGCTTTGACTATCATTCACAGTTTTGGTTAGGTACAGTAAGTGAATGTAAAGACCAGGCATTTGACTGGTCTTACTCATGCAGTTTGAGATAGAGAAATGTGGAACAAATAAGAACACCCCACTGTAATACCAACATCATTGAATACAATTTTACACCACCACCGCAGCAGCATATTGTTGCTCTAAGGCTTTTCTGAAATGATGCATGATTTGGTTCATTTGATTTAAAAGGACCCAAGCTGCCTATATCAGGCAGACAGGAAGAATAGAGACACAAATAGGATACCCATGGCCATTAGATTTGTGCATTGTAGTGCTTTGGGGACGACAAAAACAACTCACGTGAAATGCTCAAACTAGCATGTACAGGATATTAATTCTCAAAAACTCACTAAGGAAACGTATCTAAATGTTGGACAAACTGCATTCCCTAATGGAGAAGTGGAGACAAAAAAACACATCAGATTGACAGCTAAAACCTCTCGACGATCGTTTTCAAAGCGCATGTGCCAAGCGCTTTGCTGTCGGTTTATTTTAGAAAGCCGGCAAACAAAAGCCTTTGAGTCACAGAAATGCATGCCAACAGTACTGAGAGACAACATAGACTCTACATATCTCACTATATGGCCATCTCTTTATGGTTTGTGTGTTGCTTGGTAGGACATAATTATTATAATAAATGTGCAATCATTGGATGCTCTCCTGTATTGGAACACTCATTGGTTTAACCATTAGATGCATCACCTATGGAACTAACACATTTCCATAACAGGTACCTCACATTAGATTATTTTATATCAATTATAAAGGAACAAACTGACCAACATGTTACAGTACAAATCTTCATCAATAAATGAGGTCAATTTGACACATTTTAAAGTAATTTGTCACTGTGGACCTCCGTGGCCCATGTTATGCATCTACAGAAGGCGTAAAGAATAAGCAATTCATGGCCAAGGCAACGATTACAATATGTCAATATCAAACAGGAGTCCAGCAAAGTTTTTGAATGAAGCAGGAGACTTGCATCATTTAAAAGTAACTGTCCAGTAAACATTATTTTCTCTCATAACCAAATAATGTTGTTGACTCATCCTATACTCATGTGGCCAAAGCATAAATTGCAGGAAAAAAAACCTTTAAAAAGCCAGTCTCAAACAGACCATTTAAAAAAATGCTTTCCATTTCCTCAAAGAGAATGATATCATCCTCCTGAGGATGATGAGCTGGCCAATCAGCGGTGTACTCACATTAATGTTTTAATGACTGGTATATTTCACTCATATTGTAATTAATTATAGGTCATATTTCATAGAAATATAGAACACTGCACAGTTACTTTAAACAATGGATATATTTTTCTCTCTCTCTGTAACACTAACAATTTAGGTGTTAGATGTTTAATGTGATTATTTGTATTTATTATGGATCCCCCAGCTACTCTTCCTGGGGTCCAGCAAAGGCAGTTATATACAATAATTTAAAAAAACATTACACAACAGATGTGTGCCTGTGTGTGTCTCTTCACAGTCCCTGCTTTTCCATAAGGTCTATTTGTATCTGTTTTAAAAAATCTGATTTTACTGCTTGCATGAGTTACTTGATCTGGAATAGAGTTCCATGTAGTCATGGCTCTATGTAGCACTGTGCACCTCCCATAGTCTGTTCTGGACTTGGGGACTGTGAAGAGACCTCTGGTGGCATGTCTTGTGGGGTATGCATGGGTGTCTAAGCTGTGTGCTAGTCGTTTAAAAACAGACAGCTCAGTGCATTCAACATGTCAATACTTCTCACAAATACAAGTAGTAATGAAGTCAAGCTCTCGTCTATTTTGAGCCATGAGAGACTGACATGCATATTATTAATGTTAGCTCTCTGTGTACACTTAAGGGCCAGCCATGCTATCCTGTGCATTTCCTGAGCCCCTTTTTGTGGCACCTGACCACAGGACTGGACCTTAGTAGTCCAGGTGTAACAACTAGGGCCTGTAGGACCTGCCTTGTTGATAGCTTTGTTAAGATTCCCACTAGTTTATTATTAGCTACTGTTGCAACAATATGTTTTGACCATGACAGTTTACAATCCAGGGTTACTCCAAGCAATTTAGTCTCTTCACTTCTACATTATTCATTACAAGATTTTGGGTTTAGTGAATGATTCGTTTCAAAAACAATGCTTTTAGTTTAAAAAATATATATATTTAGGACTAACTTATTTCTTGCCACCCATTCTGAAACTGACTGCACCTCTTTCTTAAGTGTTGCAGTGATTTCACTTGCTGTGGTAGCTAAACGTGATTAGTGTTGCGTCATTAGCATACAGTGGCTTGTCAAAGTATTCACCCCCCTTGGCATTTTTCCTATTTTGTTGCCTTACAACCTGGAATTAAAATGTATTTTGGTGGGTTTGTATCATTGGATTTACAAAACATGCCTACCACTTTGAAGATGCAAAATATTTTTATTGTGAAACAAAAATTTGAACGTGCATAACTATTACACCTCCCGCCACATACACACCTTTTGCAGCAATTACAGCTGCAAGTCTCTTGGAGTATGGTCTCTATAAGCTTGGCACATCTAGCCACTGGGATTTTTGCCAATTCTTCAGGGAAAAACTGCTCCAGCTCCTTCAAGTTGGATGGGTTCCGCTGGTGTACAGAAATCTTTAAGTCATAGCACAGATTCTCAATTGGATTGAGGTCTGGGCTTTGACTAGTCCATTCCAAGACATTTAAATGTTTCCCCTTAAACCACTCGAGTGTTGCTTTAGCAGTACGCTTAGGGTCATTGTCCTGCTGGAAGGTGAACCTCCGTCCCAGTCTCAAATCTCTGGAAGATATCTCTCAAGAATTTCCCTGTATTTAGTGCCATCCATCATTCCTTCAATTCTGACCAGTTTCCCAGTCCCTGTCGATGAAAAACATCCCCACAGCATGATGCTGCCACCATGCTTCACTGTGGGGATGGTGTTCTCGGGGTGATGGGAGATGTTGGGTTTGCGCCAGACATAGCATTTTCCTTGATGGCCAAAAAGCTACATTTTTGTCTCATCTGACCAGAATATAGAATTCCATATGTTTGGGGAGTCTCCCACATGCGTTGGGGAGTCTCCCACATGTTTGCAAATGTTTTCCTTTATGCAATGGCTGTTTTTTGGCTACTCTTCCGTAAAGCCCAGCTCTGTGGAGTGTATGGCTTAGTGGTCCTATGGACAGATACTCCAACCTCCGCTGTGGAGCTTTGCAGCTCCTGCAGGGTTATCTTTGGTCTCTTTGTTGCCTCTCTGATTAATGCCCTCCTTGCCTGGTCCATGAGTTTTGGTGGGCGGCCCTCTCTTGGCAGGTTTGTTGTGGTGCCATATTCTTTCCATGTTTTAATAATGGATTTAACGGTGCTCCGTGGGATGCTCAAAGTTTCTGATATTTTTTTATAACCCAACCCTTATCTGTACTTCTCCACAACTTTGTTCCTGACCTGTTTGGAGAGCTCCTTGGTCTTCATGGTGCCGCTTGCTTAGTGGTGTTGCAGACTCTGGGGCCTTTCATAACAGATGTATATATATACTGAGATCATGAGACAGATCACGTGACACTTAAATAAAGTCCAGCTGTGTGCAATCTAACTAATTCAGTGACTTCTGAAGGTAATTTCTTGCACCAGATCTTATTTAGGGGCTTCATAGCAAAGGGGGTGAATATATGTGCACGCACCACTTTTCTATTTTGAATTGTTTAGAATTTTTTGAAACAAGTTATTTTTTAAATTTCACTTCACCAATTTGGACTATTTTGTTTATGTCCATTACATGAAATCCAAATAAAAATCAATTTAAATGACAGGTTATAATGCAACAAAATAGGAAAAATGCCAAGGGGGATAAATACTTTTGCAAGGCACTGTACATAGACTTTACACAGAGCCAGTGCCAGGTCATTAGTAAAGATTGACAAAAGGAAGGGGCCTAGAAAGCTGCCCTGGGGAATGTCTGACTTTACCTGGATTATCTTGGAAAGGTTTCCACTAATTAACAACCTCTGTGTTCTGTTAGACGGGTAGCTCTCAATCCACAATATAGCAGGGGATATAAAAGCCATAACACATACGTTTTTCCAGCAGCAGATTATGATCAATGTGAAAAGCTGCACTGAAGTCTAACAAAACAGCTCCCAATCTTTTTATGATTAATTTCTCTCAGCCAATCATCAGTCAATCAAATTTCAATCAATCAAATGTATTTATAAAGCCCTTCTTACATCAGCTGATATCTCAAAGTGCTGTACAGAAACCCAGCCTAAAACCCCAAACAGCAAGCAATGCAGGTGTAGAAGCACGGTGGCTAGGAAAAACTCCCTTGTCATTTGTGTAAGTGCCGTACATGTTGAATGCCCGTCCCTATAAGCATTGCTGAACATCTGTTGTTAATTTGTTTACTGTGAAATAGTATCTGGTCAATCACACAATTATAAAAACAGCTATTATGTGATTTACTGGTCATTTACTGATAATCAATTTTCTAGCTGAAAGAATAAGAACCAGAATGTTACATGGACCTGAATGTTGATGGTTGTCTCATCTAATTGGATACTTCTTCAGTAAGGGTAATATTCCGAAAATATGTTAACAGTCTCAAATTCCCAGGTCTGAATGAGTTAATATGTGGTGCACATAAAAACCAGAAGCCTCTATAGCCCCTAACAACTGTAGCTAAATGCATCCTTGACAAATGGATTTCACCATGTGGCGCAAGCGCAGGATGGGAGGGAGTGACCGTGTGACGCTAATGGATCTAAACAAGGCTGTGAAAGGCTCTATCAAACGTACAAAAATGATATAACACACTACTGTACAATTTACTGTTGATACAGGTCTATTTCAAGTGGATGTTGTTTACAGTAAAGGACACATTACTGCAACATGTTTTCACATTTCCATGGCCTTCAGTTTGGGGTGTTAATATGGGTTGTCAAAGTGAGGCATGCGTGTGTGTTTATTTATATATATATATATATATATATATATATATATATATATATATATATATATATATATATTATATATATATATGTGTGTGTGTGTGTGTGTGTGTGTGTGTGTGTGTGTGTGTAAGCAAATATGCATACTGCTTCAGAAATATCGCTGAAGGAAAGGAAGGACAGGACATGTCACCATGGAAACAAAATTAAACGTTGTTGCAAAATTCATGCAAACATATCTGATACATTCAATAACAGCTTGAACAATGACAAAATCTAATATATAGCCACCAACAGTGGCATTGACTCTTTGGGTGATGTCAATAAAGACACTGGTTGATTTCAATAAAGGCACGGAGGAAGACAGTCCTGGCATACTCAGCCACTGAGAACAGATAGTGCTCTTCTACAGGCTCAATATGCAAGATGGATACTACATACTTAGATAGTAGATACTTGAATGTAAAACCAACAGAGTTTAAAATCACAAACTTAGTGGGAATCTGAGGCTTCTGCGTATGGGAGCAGTGTGTTTTTTTCTTTATTGACTATTGTCTTTGAAGTTGATATGTTAATTCCAACACGTTTTACTGAACTATGTTTCCTAGAGGAAAGCTGCTGGGTGAGTGGAAAGTAAAGCCATGGGGGGAAGACGAGTTTTCTGGAATACCAAATAGGGCATTCTAAAATGCCCAAATCTCACAGCACTGTGAACACAGTTGTATTAATTAAATATTTATGAAATATGACGTGATGCGACTTCTTATTATTTGTCAAACCTTTTTTTAAATTACTGTGACTATCATTGGGATCATATCCACCACCAATACCATGAAGTTTGAATTTGGAGTAAAGAAACAGCGAATGAGCATTCAAGGCTAATTTATAAGAAGCTAACAGTTTTCACTGCGTTGTGTTCCCATGACTGGCTTGTCTGTGAGAATCACTATCAAGCAGGCGGGCTGGCTGTGCAAAAGCCACCCCTGAAGCAGCAAGACAGGCCAGCCACATCTCTAAACTAATCTTAGCATGTATAGTACAGTAGATCTACTATAGAAAACTATCCAATCCACAGGAGTAAGACAGAGGAACAAGAAAATTAGCTATGGGGCTCTCAGTGGCCTACATTCTCCATTCAGCGTTGGGCTGTTTCTTATAAGACATTGAATAACATTCTGCAACACTAACGGTGGTTTGAGGCTGACTCTCCAAGACATTAAATAACATGGTTCAAGGCTGCCCTGACTGACACTCCAAGGAGTGCACTCGAAGAACTCAAATCTGGTGAGGGATAGAAAATTCTCCTCAACTCTGATTGAAAACCCTATATAATTTTGCTCCCTAAAGTAAGGGACTATTGTCTGACCAAGCCAAATCCTCAGATTTATCACAAAATGTCAGTTCATAAATGGTTTAGATGCTAACAGATCAGTAGGCCTATGGCAAATACTCATGGATGGCCACATAGGCGCCAGAGACAGACTATTTATATTCAAAACAGTATTTGATATTCTTTTTAATAGTATCTTTAACTATTAGAAAGATTTAACATCACTTTGCCAAGGGAAACCCTCAAGCTAACACCTTTGCAACACACAGTAAGGTGAACTATCTAGGAACTGTAGTGTAGTGCCATGGTTGTTATAGTTAGTTGTTATCCTGAACCTAGGTATAGTGCACTCACTGCTATCCAATCAGCAGATCCATGTTACTGTAAGGGCATACCAGAGGAGGCAATGCTATTTGTGACACACCAGCCCAACGTGGGTGGATGACGCTAGTTCCTACTTCACAGTAGGGCCTTTAAAAAATATATATATGTTTTTGTGTGCAGAAATGCCTTCTTGAACATGTGAATTGTCATGTGCCTTAAAGACAAAATTTTATGGGATCCTTAAATATGAATACAATTTTAAATTAGGAGCCTAGTTTAGACAAGGAGAAAGCACTGTGCTATATAGGGAAAAAGACAGGATCTTTCCTGGCTAGCCATGATTGGATGAGATAATGGAGTGGTTGACCATGCTGATGGTTGGCCATGTGTTTACATGTGAAATCTTAAAGAGATGGGTGGGTCTATGGCTTAAGAGGGTATGAACGATGTTGAATGGGCGTAAACAAAGAGCTCTCAAGCACTCATCAAAATCTTTCTTGTCTCCTAAATGGGATAACAAGTTTATACATTTTTAAAGCAGCATAACTGTCCCATATGTCCTCCAATCACAATGTATGCCATTTAATTTTGGAGCTCTGAATCTGAACTTTTGTAATCTGTAAAAACAAGCATTTGGGATTTTTCTACATAAACACCAGTTGGGATGGGCCCTCACATTTGTGTTCAGGAGGCAGAGTACTGATGATCACCCAGCTGACAGTGGAAGGAGACACTCTGATGGCAGCTCCATAAATCAAAGCAGACAACAGCACGAGGACACTGCTCAAGTGCTCTCTGGATTTGTATCACGTGTCTTCTGCACACTGACCTCCTTCATTCATCTGCCTCTATGATGAAATCCAGGGCGTACATGTCCCACGTGTACACACCCCACTGTCTTACACCCTCCTCTATCCCATTACAATATATGACCTGTACACTGCAAGTCAGAACAGGTCAGCTTGAGTTCATAGGCTGATGGCGAGAGACTGTATTGTTATCTGTTGCAGGCCATCAATCAATATTTACAGCTTTGTCCAGCCTAGCATCCATATTAGTGTGAAAGGAAATGGTTTGGTACTGTATGGAGGTTGCGGGTGTTTGCAATGTATGCATATACATTTCCTGTCTGCTGTCATAGGTCAACGATGACGTCATCCTGTTAAGAGTACAGACACCCATAATACATAGTCACATTAAAATTAGAAAGTGCGAGAAAAATAAAATGTCAGAGAAAAACCTGCTGGAGGCTGTGTTCTCCAGTGCGCCAGGGATATACGTCAGAGCAGAATCTCTGTCTTTCTGAGGAAAGAAATGCGTTTCCCGCCCACTCACTCTTATGATTCAGCCCAGCCTGCACAGAGCGTGGGCTCAGACTCCTTTCTCTTTCACACAGAAAATAGCAAGCTCCAACACGCTTTTCTCTGCCATTCTGTTCAAAATGCAAAGATGAGCATCTGGACCAAATATATTTTATGTAAAGATTGAACACACAAATGCATGTCTGCGTATATGGACATTGTATGGACCCACCAGTGAACTGGCTGTAAACCATATTTTAATGGTATTCTATATGTAATCCCTCTGTCACATAGAATAGTTAATTGTCGGCGGAGCAACAATGTGAATGCAAACAACAGTTTCAATTCCCATTTCTGGCAATGGAACAGAATGCTGGCTGGCTGAGCCTATAGTCACTGATGTCACCCCAATAGGATGCTCCTATAGGATTTTGATCTATAGATTAAAACATTTTGTCGCTACCATTTGCAATTAAAATAAATCACCATGCATTACCACACTGCAGATGAAGGATATGGATTGGAAAGCAAATTAAAATACAGCATAAAGACATTCATAATGTATAGGTGACAACTCCAACTGCATACATAATCCACTTATGATAATCAGTATTACTTTCAAGAGAGGAAAATCTAATTCCATCATATTTCAAACAACAAGCTTTGATTCCTAACAACCAACACCCTTTGAAACAGAGCTATTTAGGTTGTAAAATAGTTCTGCCTAAATTCTGAGAGAGAGAGAAAGATCCACCATTTGTGTTCCACATGAAAACACGTGCTAGAGGCATGCTCTGTCATTAACGTGCTTCCGTACTTTCCCTCCTCACCAAACAAAGAGCAAGCAAATATCAAAGGCCTGTAGTGCTAACATATTCACTTGGAAAATATGCTAGCTATCTGCCTTGATTTACATTTCCTGAAAGAGCACAAACACTAGAAGCAGAGAAACAAAAAACAGCATTTAAATTCAATAACAAATTGAAGACATACAAGATCTCCTTGGTCCATAATTTGTTCTCAATGAATACATTTCTTCAAGACTGTGAAATCCTATTGAGAATAAACTATTTTACTCTAAGAGCTGAGTCATAACTGCACTTGGTAAAAACTAACAGAAAAACCATTAGTCGTGACAATCCACAGAACATTCTAAAAAAGTAACTTTATGATGAATGTACCACAGCTAATTGTTCAGTGCACCCAACCATGTTTTAATTTTGAAACGGTCATCACATCATTAACATATCCTCCGGCTATATAGCCAAGATAGCAGACAACGACCAAAATAATATACACAGTCTATACATGTCACTGCCCTTTGTGTAAATGCCTCATATTATCTGTGTGTGTGTGTGTGTGTGTGTGTGGGGGGGGGGGGGGGGGGGTTAGAAGCCTTTCTGGTTTTTAGTCTTCAGAGTCTGAGTCAATTACTGCAAACTAAGGAACTCTCTCTCACACACGTACACACACACACAGATACTCCTCTCCTCAACCCTAAAAGTCTGAGTCAGATCTTAATTACATACACTACCTACGGGAAACATTTATTCATCAAATGGCCCGTTTGTTCCCTGTAGATCTACAACAACCCACTCCTCCAGCCTTATCCTCCTGTTCAGTGCACTGCAGGGGGCTCTAAACATCCCTATCTCCCCACTGCAGAGAAACCTGGCTTCCATGAATCCATGTTAGGAATGAACCATGGTGTCTCTAACACAGCACTACCGACTATGTCACATGTTTCTTTTGCTCTGCATCTATCTACTCGCTCAGGCTTTGGATTAATCCATTTCCAAAATAATGGGCAGCTCTGTAGAATGGACTCTGTTCAGCAGCAGTCTGTTGACATAAAAATGTAATCTCTCTGATATTGAACACATCCTTTTGCCCTTAAATTTTTCATATATCTGTATTATTTTTACACACACAGAAGAATGGATTGGGTTGCAAAATAAACCCCAAATAAACCCACTGTACATTATCACAGCAGTTCACAACTGCTGTCCTCTCCATGAAGAAAACCAATGCAGCTTTTCAAGAGACTGATATTTGGAACAGATTCATGCATGTGTAACAGTTTAGCTTCCGTCCCTCTCCTCGCCCCTACCTGGGCTCGAACCAGGGACCCTCTGCACACATCAACAACAGCCATCGCGCCACAAAAGCCGCGTCCCTTGCAGAGCAAAGGGAACAACTACTTCAGGTCTCAGAGCGAGTGACGTCACCGATTGAAACGCTATTAGCACGCACCACCTCTAACTAGCTAGCCATTTCACATCGGTCACACATGGATAATACACTACATAACCAAAAGTACAGTGTCTTGCAAAAGTATTCATCCAACTTGGCATTTATTCTATTTTCTTGCATTACAACTTGTAACATAAATTGATTTTTATTTGGATTTCATGTAATGGACATAGTCCAAATTGGTGAAGTGAAATTTAAAAATTTACTTTAAAAAAAAAAAAACGGAAAAGTGGTATGTGCATATGTATTCACCCCCTTTGCTATGAAGTCCCTAAATAAGATTTGGTGCAACAAATTACCTTCAGAAGTCACATAATTAGTTAGATTGGACACAGCTGGACTTTATTTAAGTGTCACATGATCTCAGTATATATACATATATATATATATATATATATATATATATATATATATATATATACATATATATATATATATATATATATATATATATATATATATATATATATATATACACACACACCTGTTATGAAAGGCCCCAGAGTCTGCCACACCACTAAGCAAGGGGCACCACCAAGCAAGCGGCACCAAAAAGACGTTGTGGAGAAGTATAACTAAGGGCTGGGTTATAAAAAATATCCGAAACTTTGAACATCCCACGGAGCACCATTAAATGCATTATTAAAAAATGGAAAGAATATGGTACCACAACAAACCTGCCAAGAGAGGGCCGCCCACCAAAACTCACAGACCAGGCAAGGAGGGCATTAATCAGAGAGGCAACAAAGAGACCAAAGAAAACCCTGAAGGAGCTGCAAAGCTCCACAGCGGAGATTGGAGTATCTGTCCATAGGACCACTAAGCTGTACACTCCACAGAGCTGGGCTTATGAAGGATTTGCCAGAAAAAAGCCATTGCTTAAAGAAAAAAATAAGCAAACAGGTTTGGTGTTCGCCAAAAGGCATGTGAGAGACTCCCCAAACATATGGAAGAAGGTACTCTGGTCAGATGAGACAAAACGTTAGTGTTTTCCTTGATGGCCAAAAAGCTATGTCTGGCGCAAACCCAACACCTCTTATCACACCGAGAACATCATCTCCACAGTGAAGCATGGTGGTGGCGCATCATGCTGTGGGGATGTTTTTCATAGGCAGGGACTCGGAATCTGGTCAGAATTTAAGGAATGATGGATGGCGCTAAATACAGGCAAATTCTTGAGGGAAACCTGTTTCAGTCTTCCAGAGATTTGAGACTGGGAACGAGGTTCACCTTCCAGCAGGACCATGACCCTAAGCATACTGCTAAAGCAACACTCAAGTGGTTTAAGGGGAAACATTTAAATGTCTTGGAATGGACTAGTCAAAGCCCAGACCTCAATCCAATTGAGAATCTGTGCTATGACTTAAAGATTGCTGTACACCAGCGGAACCCCATCCAACTTGAAGCAGCTGGAGCAGTTTTGCCTTGAAGAACGGGCAAAAATCCCAGTGGCTAGATGTGCCAAGCTTACAGAGACATACCCCAAGAGACTTGCAGCTGTAATTGCGGCAAAAGGTGGCTCTACAAAGTGTTGGCTTTGGTGGGGTGAATAGTTATGCACGCTCAAATGTTCAGGTTTTTTGTCTTATTTCTTGTTTGTTTCACAATAAAAAATATGTTGCATCTTCAAAGTGGTAGGCATGTTGTGTAAATCAAATGATACAACCCCCACCCCCCATTTTTTTTTATTTTTTTTTAAATTCAAGGTCGTAAGGCAACAAAATAGGAAAAATGTGAAGGGGGGTGAATACTTTCACAAGCCACTGTATGTGGACACCTGCTTGGCGAACAGCTCATTTTAATATCATGGGCATTAATATTGAGTTGATCACTCTTCTGGAAAGGCTTTCCACTAGATGTTGGAACAGTGGAGAAGGTTTAGAGCCTCAACTTCCTTGGTGTCCACATCACCAACAAAATAACATGGTCCAAGCACACCAAGACAGTCATGAAGAGGGCACAACAAAACCTATTCCCCCTCAGGAGACTGAAAAGATTTGGCATGGGTCCTCAGATCCTCAAAAGGTTTTACAGCTGCACCATCGAGAGCATCCTGACGGGTTGCATCACTGCCTGGTATAGCAACTGCTCGTCTTCCGACCGCAATGCACTACAGAGGGTAGTGCGTACGGCCCAGTACATCACCAGGGCCAAGCTTCCTGCCATCCAGGACCTCTATACCAGGCGGTGTCAGAGGAAGGCCCTAAAAATTGTCAAAGACTCCAGCCCCCCTAGTCATACACTGTTCTCTCTGCTACCGCACGGCAAGCAGGACCGGAGTGCCAAGTCTAGGTCCAAGAGGCTTCTAAACAGCTTCTACTCCCAAGCCGTAAGACTCCTTAACATCTAATCAAATGGCTACCCAGACTATTTGCATTGCAACCCCCCCCCCCCCAATTCTACACCGATGGTACTCTCTGTTATTATCTATGCATAGTCACTTAAATAACTCTACCTACATGTACATATCACCTCAATTACCTCAACACCGGTGCCCCGCACATTGAATCTGTACTGGTACCCCCTGTATAGAGCCCCGCTATTGTTATTTACTGCTGCTCTTTAAATATTTGTTATTATTATCATCTCTTACTTTTTTAAAGGTATTTCCTTAAAACTGAATTGTTGGTTAAGGGCTTGTAAGTAAGCATTTCACTGTAAGGTCTGTTGTATTCGGCGCATGTGACAAATATATTTTTATTTTATTTGAACATTGCTGCAGGGACTTGCTTCCATTCAGCCACAAGAGCATTAGTGAGGTCGGGCACTGATGTTGGGTGATTAGGCTCGCATTCGGCGTTCCAATTCATCCCAAAGGTGTTCGATGGGGTTGAGGTCAGTGGTCTCTGCAAGCCAGTCAAGTTCTTCCACACCTATCTCAACAAATTATTTCTGTATGGAGCTTGCTTTGTGCACTGGGGCATTGTCATGCTGAAACAGGAAAGTGCCTTTCCCTAAACTGTTGCCACAATGTCATTGAATACTGTAGCATTAAGATTTCCCTTCACTGGAACTAAGGCGCCTAGCCTGAACCATGAAAACAGCCCCAGACTATTACTCTTCCTCCACCAAACTTTACAGTTGGCACTATGCATTGGGGCAGGTAACATTCTCCTGGTATCCGCCAAACCCAGATTCGTCCATTGGCCAAATGGTGAAGTGTGATTCATCACTCCAGAGAACGCATTTCCACTGCTCCAGAGTCCAATGGCGGTAAGCTTTACACCACTCCAGCCGACGCTTGGAATTGCGCATAGTGATCTTAGGCTTGTGTGTGGCTGCTCAGCCATGGAAACCCATTTCATGAAGCTCCCGACAAACAGTTCTTGTGTTGACGTTGCTTCCACAGGCAGTTTCAAACTAGTGAGTGTTGCAGCCGAGGACAGACAATTTTTACACGCTACAACACTTGGCGCTCCCGTTCTGTGAGCTTGTGTGGCCTACCACTTCGGGTGTGGCTAAAATAGCCAAATCCACTCATTTGAATGTCCACATACTTTTGTATACATAGTGTATATCTCATTCATGAATATATCTGAAATGCACAAATACCTATATTTAGCTAATCCTTTCCATTGAAGAATCAGCTGCCACCTACTGTGACAGCTGGATCCATTCCGACTGCATCATCATCCTCCCATACACGAAGGTTGCGCATCCCAAATGGCACCTTATCCCAAATGGCACCATAGGGCTCTGGTCAAAAGTAGTACACTATATAGGGAATATGGTGTTATTTGGGATGCAGAGAGCCTTTCAGCTGGATGGATGATCCCACAGAGCTGATTGTTCCACACTTCACCACTTATTAACTGCAGTGCCAGACAGCTCTGAGCAACCTCATTGGCTTTCACACCAGAGCTTTGGCTTTCACACCACAGCTGTGAGATGAGGTACAGTACCCTCCCTGGGTAGCTGATTCCCATCTTTGGCTGTTTACCAAATGGCACCCTATTCCTTACAAAAGTAGTGCACTACGTAAATAATAGGTTGCCATTTGGTAAATACCCAACGATGGGAATCAGCTTGGGTGTCATTTGGGACGCAAGCTTTGTCTTCCTGCTTATCTCCAGTGAGTGACAGTGGAATTAGAGCATGTGCATCCAGTCCCAGTCACAGGTGGACAGGCTTTCATCTGTGTTGATCAAAGGAGAAGGTCCAAACATGTACAGAAGACACACATCACTTTGCATGAATCTCTTAGTAGTTGCTACCCACATGAATAAAATACTACACTATGGTACTATGGTATAAATAGTAAAAACAATACAGGGAATATTAGTATTCACTGTAGTGTTTTTGCAAACTTTACTGTCGTACTTACTGTAGTATACTGTCATATTTACAGTTAACTATAGTACAATTACTGTAGTAAAATAAAACTGTAGTATATACACTGTAGTAATTAATGTAATAAAAAAAATCTTCACATTTTGCTGCCTTGAACATTCAAATCTAAAAAGGGAATACATTCAATTTTTTCCCTGCAGATCTACACAACCTAATCTACATTTTCAATGTGAAAGAAAAATGTCCAAATTATTGCATATGTCTTCACACCTCAGCGTTAATGGAAACCCCTTTGGCAGCCATTACAGCTGTGAATAATTTAGAATAAGACTAACTTTGCAAAACTCTTAGGTCAACATTTATCCATTGTTTTTGTCAAGCTCAGTACATTTATTCAAGTTCAGTAAATTTGTTTGGGAATCATTGATGGACAGAAATATTCAAACCTTTTATAAGGAAATTGAAGTCAGGACTGAGCCTGGACCACTGAGAAACACTCAACACTTCTTGGAAAGCCATTCTGATGTGCCTTTGGCATTACAAATTGTGTAACTGTCCCGCTGAAAAATAAAACTCTATCCCAGGGTTAGGGTTTCAAAAGACTGAGGCGGGTTTTCCTCTAAGTTTTTACCTGCGGTTTGCTGCTTTCATATTTATTTTGATCCTAACAAACTCCCCAGTCCCTACAGGTGACAAAAATACCCATAACATGATGCAGCCACCACAACACTTGAAAATACAGAGGGTTTAACTCTGTATTGTGTTGTATTGAATTTGATCCAAGCCTGTAGTTTTAAATTTAGGCCAAAAAGTTCATTTATTTGCGGTGTTGTCTTGCAGTATTACTTAACGGACTTGTTGCAAACGTAATGGATGATTTGGAGTAAATATTTTTAACACAGGCTTCCTTCTTTTCACTTTGTCATATAGACGAGTAATGTGTAGTGAATGCAATGTTGTTGTCGTATGCATTTTCAAGTATTGTGTTAGTAAGCTAGTTGCAAGGCCTCCAAATTTGAGATGCCCCTACCCGAGTAAGAACAAAACACAAACATGTTTTTCCACATCTCTAATTTCTCCAATGAAATGGATGGTTGTTTAAAAATACTTAACTGCAAAAGTGGTTCAATGAATAGATATTGTGACACACATAAGCTCAAAAAGTGCAGAATAATGCCTGGCTGGAGAGGGGATGGGCCACAAACACACAGATACAATAGGCAGAAATAACTAATTTGAATATTTATGATGAATGTAAGCTTACTTTTTGGTAGCTGATTAATAGACAACTCTCATTCAGATTAGGGTTAGTGGTACTCAGTGATGTGTTGAATTTACCCCAAACATAACGCTTTGTATTCAGGACATAAAGTTAATACCTTTGCCACATTTTTTTTGCAGTTTTACATTAGTGCCTTGTTGCAAACAGGATGCATATTATGGAATATTTGTATTCTGTAAAGACTTCCTTTTTTTAAACTTTGGTTAGTATTGTGGAGTAACTACAATATTTTTGATCTATCCTCAGTTTTCTCCTTTTACAGCCATTAAACTCTGGAGCTGTTTTAAAGTCACCATTGACCTCATGGTGAAATCCCTGAGCGGTTTCCTTCCTATCGGAGTTAGGAAGGACGCCTGTATCTTTGTAGTGTGTATTGATACACAATCCAAAGTGTAATTAACCATACTCAAAGGGATATTCAATGTCTTATTTTTGTATTTTTACCCATCTACCAATAGGTGGCCTTCTTTGCGAGGCATTGGAAAACCTCCCTGGTCTTTGTGGTTGAATCTGTGTTTAAAATTCACTGCTCGACTGAGGGACCTTACAGATGACTGTATGTGTGGGATACAGAGATGAGGTAGTCATTAAAAAATTATGTTAAACACCATTACTGCACACAGAGTGAGTCCTTGCAACTTGTTAGGGAGTTTTTTACACCTGAACTTATTTAGGCTTGCCATAACAAAGGGGTTGAATACTTATTGACGTAAGACATTTCAGCTCTTAATTTTAAAATTAATTTGTAAACATTTCTAAAAACATAATTCCACTGACATTATCGGGTATTTGTATTAATTATGGATGCATGCTGCAGTTTTGTCGCACAACAATGCCACAGATGTCTCAAGTTTTGAGGGAGTGTGCAATTGGCAAGATGACTGCAGGAATGTCCCCCAGAGCTGTTGCCAGAGAATTGAATGTTAATTTCTCTACCATAAACCACCTCCAACATAGTTTTAGAGAATTTGGCAGTATGTCCATCCGGCGTCGTGTGGGCAAGCGGTTTGCTGATGTAAACGTTGTGAACAGACTGCCTCAGGATGGCAGTGGCGTTATGGTATGGGCAGGCATAAGCTACGGACAATGAACACAATTGTATTTTATTGATAGCAATTTGAATGCACAAAGATACCGTGACGAGGCCCATTGTGAGGCCCATTATTTTTAAGGTATCTGTGACCAATAGATGCATATCTGGATTCCCAGTCATGTGAAATCTCTAGATAAGGGCCTAAAATTGTTATTTAAATTGACTGATTTCCTTATATGAACTGTAACTCTTTGAAATTGTTGCATGTTGCATTAACATTTTGGTTTAGTATATGTTGCCCTAAGAGTTGTACAAAGTTAGTAGAATCTTATTCGTTCAAAATGATTCACAGCTGTAATGGCTGCCAAATATGCTTCTACTAAGTATTAACTCTTGGGTGGGAAGACATACGTAAGCAATCAAGACATCTTCCTTTTTTACTTTTAATTCAATTGGACAATGTTCTATAATTTTTCTTTCACTTTGAAAATGTTGATTACGTTGTGTACATTAAATGTAATACATTTTTTGTGAAAGACTGTGCAAGGGGTGTGTAGAGGGGTGTAAATGCTAAACTGCTTACTGACTATACACTAACGTTACTGCATGATTGTTGAGGGTTTACTAACACGTGAATTCTATTAGCTATGTTGACAATGACATTACTTTAGCTAATATGGTGACAAAGATGTAAGCTGTGTGTAGCGGTTATGATATGTTTTGGCTTGGAAAGTTTTTTTTGCATGGTCAGATACTGCTGATGTGTTGTGCATTGAAGTCCACAAACGAAGGGAAAATGTAAGGAGAAAAGCGCATAGATGCAAGAAGGAATACAACATGGCTGCTTTGAAAGTGAACTGGGGTGTATTTATTCCCCCTGATTCTGTTGAAAAACGTTTCTTAAACAGAAGCAAACGTAACGAAACAGGGATAAACATTCCGGAGATTGTCCAATAGAAACTCTCGTTTGCAACTGTTGGACTAATGATTACACCCTAGATCAGCTAGATGCAGGGAAGAGTGTGCAAGGCGGTATTGAATGTGTCACTGTCTGTCCATGTGTCACTGTCTGTCATCTCAATTTTTTCTCTTGACCTGTGCACCTACGTTGTAAACATTCATTCATAGACTAGGTTGTAGCAACCTCATGATGGGTATAGGGAAAATGTGAGTATCATGTAGTAGCCTAAACCTATCGATGTTACTGGGTGATTGGAATATGAATGACAGTCATCCAATATTGTGTAATAGAAATAAGGCCATGCGCGTGAAAAAAAAAATGTCCTCCCTCATTTTAAACAGAACCGACCGCCACTGGTCTTCAACTATATAATATGTAAGTTATAATCAAAGAAGGGCTATGCGTTCTTTGGAAAATAATGAACGACGTGGACGGTGTGCTCCACGATGCGCTAGTGGAGTGGAAGTAACCTTCCATGGATTTTTTTCCAGAGAACGCATAGAGCCTCGAGTTGATTATCCCTTTGATACCATGGCTATAATTTCACACATTTACCGCTAGAAATGTGTTCAACATCCACTGAAGTAGCTAGCAAGCTTACTAGATAGAAAAGTAGTTGCCTTGGGAACAAAAAAACTCCTGCTAGTTTAGCTAACCAAACCATCAGTCCTAGCTTGCAACTATGAACATTTAATTTAACAATGTTTCCATTTTACTTTTGCTTTCAAAAGCAGCTCAAACATTGAACATGTAAGAATTAACTATACAATTTCCACGAGGGGCGAGGATATTGGAAATGTAATCAAGCCTACTGGATGATAACTTGTTTATAACTAGGACAGATAACTGACTTTTTCCACAGTAACGTAGGTACAGCAGATCCCCTTATTGTATGGGACACTTAAATGTGCCTTTAGAGGCCATGCAATTCAGTACTCATCTAAGGAAATGGAAGGATTAACAGTACACATAGATAGCAATAAAAACAGTACCATAGAGGCTCAGAATAAGAAAACAAAAAGAAATGGAGGAACTTTTTCAAGAAAGATCAAGTGCAATATATTATAAAAATAAAGCGAACTTTGCACCAAATGCACCAAATTATTTTTGAATCTTCAACATAGAAATGCTACCAAAAAGATTTTACTGAAACTTGTTACAAATGTTGGAGTCACCCATGATTCATCAAACCATAATTTGAAAGAGAAAGTAAAGTACTTTAAGCATATGTTTTTGTTTCAGTCTCCTCCATCTCCACTAACCGAAGCTAATTGTATAGATTTTTTTCAATTAATAATGTAAAATTAACAGCTGTACAGAAAGACTCATGTGAAGGCCAAATTACAGAGGAGGAACTTCTTGATGCAATTAAAGACCGGGAAAACTCCAGGGCTGGATGGTATACAAGTGGAGGTATACCAAACCTTTTTTTGATATACTCAGAGGACCGTTATTAGCATGTTTTAACCACTCATCTATAAATGGTAGAATGTCAGACACTCAACAAGGTCGTCTGATTTCATTATTACTGAAACAGGATTTAAATTGGAAATATAAAGATCCAGTCTATTTAAAAAATTGGAGGCCTCTCACAAAAACTTTTGCAAAATGCTTAGCGCATAGAATTAAAAAGGTATTGTCGGATATTATTAATCCTAAATCAGACAGGTTTTTATACATCAACGATACAATGGAGATAATATAAGACAAGTACTGGAAACAATAGAATACTATGAAATATCGGGGAAACCAGGACTGGTTTTCATAGCTGATTTTGAAAAGGCTTTTGATAAAGTACGACTGGAGTTTATATATAAATGCCTAGAATATTTCAATTTTGGAGAATCTCTTATAAAATGGGTTAAATTTATGTATGGTAACCCGAGATGTAAAATAGTAAATAATGGCTACATCTCAGAAAGTTTTAAAACTGTCAAGAGGAGTAAAACAAGGTTGTCCACTATCGGCATATCTATTTATTATTTCTATCGAAATGTTAACTGTTAAAATTAGGTCCAACAATAATATTAAGGGATTAGAAATCCATGGCTTAAAAACATTGGTGTCATTGTATGCTGATGATTTATTTTAAAACCACAATTAGAATCCCTCCACGGCCTCAAAGGATCTAGATAATTTTGCTAACCTCTCTGGATTCAAACCAAATTATGATAAGTGTACGTATTGGATCACAAAAAAATTCAACTTTTACATTACCGTGTAGTTTACCAATAAAATGGTCAGATGGGGATGTGGACATACTCGGTATACAAATCCCGAAAGAAAGAAATGATCTCACTCCAAATGTTTTTTATAGAAAGTTATCAAAAATAGATAAGATCTTGCTGCCATGGAAAGGAAAATACCGGTCTATTTGTGGAAAAATCACCCTGATGAACTCCTTAGTCATATCACAGTTTACCTATTTGCTTATGGTTTTGCCTACACCTAGTGACCTGCTTTATAAATTATATGAACAAAAAATATTCAATTTTATTTGGAATGGCAAGCCAGACAAATTACAAAGGGCCTATTTATATAACGAATATGAATTCGGAGGACAGAAATGATTAAATATTAAAGCATTAGACCTCTCACTAAAGGCATCAGTCATACAAAAGTTATACTTAAATCCGAAATGGTTCTCTAGTAAATTAGTAAGAATGTCTCACCCCATGTTCAAGAATGGCCTTTTTCCCTTTATTCAGATTACAACTGCTCACTTTTGGTTATATGAAAATGAAATCTCCAAAATATCGTTAGTTTTTAAACAAGCCTGAGAAAGTTGATTGCAATTTCAGTTTAATCCACCTGAAAAAGACAGAACAATTAATACAACAAATAATGGTTAAACTCAAATATACTAACTGATTAAAAAAAACTTTTTTTTCGATAAGTTATTTTTGTAAATGATATCATAAATAGGACTGGTGGAGTTATGTCACACATGCAGCTAACACAGACATTTGGAAATGTCTGCTCTACCCAAAATGACATCCAGCTAATTGCAGCATTACCACAAAAATGGAAGAGGCAAGTAGAAGTGGGAAAAGTAAGGAACTTGTCTGCATTAAAGACCATAAATGGTTAAAGAAAATTGTGAATAAAACATATACCAATTTCATTTAAGGACCAAAAAATTGACAGCTGTGGCAAATAAATTGCAAAATAGTTGGGAAGAGATTTTCGATGTACTGATTCCATGGCACATGGTTTATGAACTGATACGCAAAACAACACTGGATTCAAAACTTAGAATTTAAATTATTATACAAAATTATTGCAACCAATAGAATGTTATATATATGGGGGATACAATCATCCCAGCTCTGCAGATTTTGCTGCGAAGAGGCAGAGTCATTTGAACATTTAATTTTGTACTGTCCATATGTAGCTCGTTTTTGGTCACAGGTCCAGGAATGGCTGAAGAATTGCAACATTTACCTAGAACTAATCCTGCAGATAGCAATACTGGGTGATTTGAAAAGTCACTGTCAATCAATCAATAATATAATTATTTTAGCAGAAATGTTTATCTTTAATTTACAATCTGTAGATGCTATGAGAATAGAAAGGTTCAGTACTTTTGTGAAGCATCACAGTACAGTTGAAAAATACATGACAAATAGAAATCCAAAATGGATGGTGTTAATAGAGATGGGAGCTGAAGGGTGGGACTAATAACAAGATAACCAATGTAAAACATACTGTTAAACTGTAAAATGTATATAGGTTCAGAAATTTTATGAAATAGCACAGTTACAAATAGAAATCAAACTGGATGGAAGGAAATAGATGAAGGACTAAAAACAAACAAAATATAACTATTGTAAAATAGATTGTGTCTGTAAAATGTATATAATATGTATAAACGGAAGGTAGCAGCCTAAGTGTTATTGTTTATTAGTTTACTCAAAATAACAAGATTCAACAACTGAGACATAAACTGAACAAGTTCCACAGACATGTCACTAACAGAAATGGAATAATGTGTCCCTGAAAAAGGGGGGGGGGGTCAAAATCAAAAGTATGGGAAACAGTGTTTAAACACCTTTACAATGAAGATCTGTGAAGTTATTTGGATTTTTACGAATTATCTTTGAAAGACAAGGTCCATATGGATGGATGGATGGAGGTACAGTTAAAGTCGGAAGTTTACATACACATAGGTTGGAGTCATTAAAACTCATTTTTCAACCCGTCCACACATTTCTTTAACAAATCATAGTTTTGGCAAGTTGGTTAGGACATCTACTTGGTGCATGACACAAGTAAGTTTTCCAACAATTGTTTACAGACAGATTTTTTTACTTATAATTCACTGTATCACAATTCCAGTGGGTCAGAAGTTTACATACACTAAGTTGACTGTACCTTTAAACAGCTTGGAAAATTCCAGAAAAGGATGTCATGGCTTTAGAAGTTTCTGATAGGTTAATTGACATCATTTGAGTCAATTGGAGGAGCACCCGTGGATGTATTTCAAGACCTACCTTTAAACTCAGTGCCTCTTTGCTTGACATCATGGGAAAATCAAAAGAAATCAGCCAAGACCTCAGACAAAAATGTGTAGACCTCCACAAGTCTGGTTCATCCTTGGGAGCAATTTCCAAACGCCTGAAGGTACCACGTTCATCTGTACAAACAATAGTACGCAAGTATAAACACCATGGGACCACGCAGCCGTCATACCGCTCAGGAAGGAGACGCGTTCTGTCTCCTAGAGATGAACGTACTTTGGTACGAAAAGCGCAAATCAATCCCAGAACAACAGCAAAGGAGCTTGTGAAGATGCTGGAGGAAACAGGTACAAAAGTATCTACAGCCACAGTAAAACGAGTCCTATATCGACATAACATGAAAGGTCGCTCAGCAAGGAAGAAGCCACTGCTCCAAAACCGCCATTAAAAAAGCTCAACTGCGGTTTGCAACTGCACATGGGGACAAAGATCGTACTTTTTGGAGAAATGTCCTCTGGTCTGATGAAACAAAAATAGAACTGTTTGGCTATAATGACCATTGTTATGTTTGTAGGAAAAAGGGGGAGGCTTGCAAACTGAAGAACACCACCATGTTGTGGGGGTGCTTTGCTGCAGGAGGGACTGGTGCACTTCACAAAATAGATGGCATCATGAGGCAGGAAGATTATGTGGATATATTGAAGCAACATCTCAAGACATCAGTCAGGAAGTTAAAACTTGGTCGCAAATGGGTCTTCCAAAGTTGTGGCAAAATGGCTTAAGAACAACAAAGTCAAGGTATTGGAGTTGCCATCACAAAGCCCTGACCTCAATACTATAGAAATTTGTGGGCAGAACTGAAAAAGCGTGTGCGAGCAAGGAGGCCTACAGACCTGACTCAGTTACACCAGCTCTATCAGGAGGAATGGGCCAAAATTCACCCAACTTATTGTGGGAAGCTTGTGGAAGGCTACCCAAAACGTTTGACCAAAGTTACACTATTTGAAGGCAGTGCACCAAATACTAATTGAGTGTATGTAAACTTCTGACCCACTGGGAATGTGATGAAAGAAATAAAAGCTGAAATAAATTATTCTCTCTACTATTAATCTGACATTTCACATTCTTACAATAAAGTGGTGATCCTAACTGACCTAAGACAGGGAATTTTTACGAGGATGAAATGTCAGGAATTGTGAAAAACTGAGTTTAAATGTATTTGGCTAAGGTGTATGTATACTTCCGACTTCAACTGTATATATATACACACACACACACACACACACACACACACACACACACACACACACACACACACACACACACACACACACACACAGAGGTCGACCGATTATGATTTTATCAACGCCGATACCGATACCGATTATTGGAGGACCAAAAAAGCCGATACCGATTAAATCGGCCGATTTTTAAAAATGTATTTGTAATAATGACAATTACAACAATACTGAATGAAAACTTATTTTAACTTAATATAATACATCAATAAAATCAATATAGCCTCAAATAAATAATGAAACATGTTCAATTTGGTTAAAATAATGCAAAAACAAAGTGTTGGAGAAGAAAGTAAAAGTGCAATATGTGCCATGTAAGAAAGCTAACGTATAAGTTCCTTGCTCAGAACATGAGAACATATGAAAGCTGGTGGTTCCTTTTAACATGAGTTTTCAATATTCCCAGGTAAGAAGTTTTAGGTTGTAGTTATTATAGGAATTATAGGACTATTTCTCTCTATACCATTTGTATTTCATTAACCTTTGACTATTGGATGTTCTTATAGGCACTTTAGTATTGCCAGTGTAACAGTATAGCTTCCGTCCCTCTCCTCGCCCCTACCTGGGCTCGAACCAGGAACACAACGACAACAGCCACCCTCGAAGCATCGTTACCCATGCAGAGCAAGGGGAACAACCACTCCATAGCCATTTCACATCGGTTACACGAGCCTAATCTCGGGAGTTGATAAGCTTGAAGTCATAAACAACGCAATGCTTGACGCACAACGAAGAGCTGCTGGCAAAACGTACGAAAGTGCTGTTTGAATGAATGCTTACGAGCCTGCTGCTGCCTACCACCGCTCAGTCAGACTGCTCTATCAAATCATAGACTTAGTTATAACATAGTTATAACATAATAACACAGGTCATTAATATGGTCGAATCCGGAAACTATCATCTCGAAAACAAGACGTTTATTCTTTCAGTGAAATACGGAACGGTTCTAAATATTCCTGTTACATTGCACAACCTTCAATGTTATGTCATAATTACGTAAAATTCGGGCAAATTAGGCGGCCCAAACTGTTGCATATACACTGACTCTGCGTGCAATGAATGCAAGAGAAGTGACACAATTTCACCTGGTTAATATTGCCTGCTAACCTGGATTTCTTTTAGCTAAATATGCAGGTTTAAAAATATATACTTCTGTGTATTGATTTTAAGAAAGGCATTGATGTTCATGATTAGGTACACATTGGAGCAACGATACGCACTGCATCGATTATATGCAACTCAGGACACGCTAGATAAACTAGTAATATCATCAACCATGTGTAGTTAACTAGTGATTATGATTGATTGATAGATTTTTTTTAATAAGATAAGTTTAATGCTAGCTAGCAACTTACCTTGGCTTACAGCATTCGCGTAACAGGCAGTCTCCTCGTGGAGTGCAATGAGAGGCAGGTGGTTAGAGCGTTGGACTAGTTAACTGTAAGGTTGCAAGATTGAATCCCACGAGCTGACATGGTGAAAATCTGTCGTTCTGCCCCTGAACGAGGCAGTTAACCCACCGTTCCTAGGCCGTCATTGAAAATAAGAATGTGTTCTTAACTGACTTGCCTAGTTAAATAAAGATTAAATAAAGGTGTACATTTTTTAATTATTATTATTATTTTTATTTAAAAAAATAAAAATAAAAAAAATCGGCCAAATCGGTGTCCAAAAATACCGATTGTTATGAAAACTTGAAATCGGCCCTAATTAAATCGGCCATTCCGATTAATCGGTCGACCTCTAATACATATATATACATACATGTATATATATAACTATACATGTATGTATGTATGTATGTATGTATATGTATACACATATATATATACATACATAATACATACATACATATATATATACATACATACATACATATGTATATTTACCCAAAAAGTGGTAAATATATGGGGGATTGGAACTGATGCAGACAATTACATTGATTGAAGCAACAATATATCTGCAATATTAAAGCTGATCCACCCCTTATATATATATATAAATTAACTATAGTCATTGCATTCTACCGTGCAAATAGGAGGCAATGCACACTCTAGAATGCCCTTCAAGCCAATCAGAAACGAGTCTTCAACAATGCCATGGTAAAATTACCATTACAAACTGGGTGGTTCGAGCCCTGAATGCTGATTGGCCAACAGCCGTGGTATACCATGGGTATGACAAAACACTTATTTTTACTGCTCAAATTCTGTTGGTAACCAGTTTATAATAGCAATAAGGCACCTCGGGGTTTTGTGTATTATGGCCAGTACACCACAGCTAAGGGCTGTGTCCAGGCAATCCGCGTTGCGTCGTGCGTAAGAACAGCCCTTAGCCGTGGTGTATTGGCCATATACCACACTCCCTCGGGCCTTATTGCTTAAGTATGAAAGAGTGAGCTGATGTCAAGTGAGCAGCATCAATTGTAAAGCAGACAGACACCCACAGTAACGTATTATGCTTGTCATCAACTCGTCAAACATATGTCTTGGGAATGCTTTCCTAGCTTCCATACAGTGAAGCTACAGTACTTGAGTACAGTTTTGTAATATGTTATAGACAGGGTTTTATTTTATGCTTCCACTCATCATGCTTCTACACCAAATTCTACTGTAAATACATTACTACCAGCCCAAAACCCTTAGATTTCTAACATGTATAATCCAATAATAATTGTTGTTCATGCTTCCTTCTCATCTCATCCACTATCTACTATACCATCAGATCTCTGCCCCTCCCAGAAATAACACCACTAAAAGACAAAAAATACACAATTTCTCTTAAGATTTAATGAGCAGCGTTTTCGCCTGGGGCGAATGGAGTACAGATTCCAAGTGAGTGCCTTTTGCACTACGTCTCACCTTCTGGTGCACTAAGGAAAAAAAACATCACAGCTGAAAATGCTGGAAGCAAGATTTTTGTTTTTACTTTAATTTTTTTAACCACAGACCCAAAAGCGTTTGATGGAATCGCTTAGGCAGAATTCTGACACAAATGTGTACTGTTAACTTGGCACAACCAATCAAATTACAAGGGTCAGCTGTGAAAACACATGGGGTATAGCCAATGCAGGGCAACATAAAAATGAAGGTTGTGTGCGCAGCTGTTAAAAGAGGCAGTGAATATTATGAGACAGTGTGAAAGCCCTCTGATGTTCACTTATGGGTCCCCTCCACTGTAGTCTTCAAACTGAATTGAGAATGCTGCCCTGCTGTGGTTCTGATCAGACAGCTTACTCCCTTTCTCTCTTCCTGGCTCCTCTCCACCCACTCCTCTCCTCACCAGCTCAGTGTGTCATAGCTAAAAGTTTCTTTACTCCACGTTACTCCATCCCGGGACATCATGATCTCCATTTCATCAACAGCTACAATTTGTTGTTTAGCTGCAGGCTTTCCCTTCAAAACATACCATCATACTTGGTATTCTCATGGCACTGGTTGTGGTGATATAAAGAACTAAGAAGACTATCATCCAGACACGTGCAGTCTGAGGTTAACTGGCCTCTCTCCCTGCTACCAGACCCTGTCTGTGTCCCAAATGGCACCCTATTCTCTATTTACTACACTGCTTTTGACCAGGCTGCTGCAGAGCCTCTGTGTGTCACTTTGCTCCTGTTGTCTGCCTGTTGTCTCTCACTCCCCCGTGTTACACTGGGCCAAACTGACAGCTCTGACTGCCAGGTCAGTCATCTGCCTGTCGCTTTGGCCTCATCTTTCTGTGACCAGCATTTTGAAGTGTTACTTTATACCTCCAGCAACCACTGGAAAGTCTGTTCTGATTTCTGCCTCAGGCCTTTATAGGTCCCTGTCATGATCCTTTATCACCCCTCTTCCCCTCTAAATATAAGAATTGCGGTACGTATCTATGATTGAGTGGGTGTGTGGCTGAGGGTTTGTTTGGCTGAATGGCTTCATGTGAAGATAAATGTGTTTAGTCTGGTCTGACTTAGCCAGTGGCCACAGACAATATAATGTACACATGTATGCATTTCAATTAACCCAAAACAAACTCTTGATTAACCGTTAATAATCCTACTCACCCTCTTCAATTCCCCTTCGTAGATTGTTGTCTAGAAGGCATCGGAATCCCTGTGCGTTAGCCTTCACACCGATATAGTCCACTGGAAAAAACAAAAGCAAACAAACAGAAAGGGTAATTTCATTAGGATGTATTAGAGATGTCTCATGAAACAATACACTGTCTATTTTTACATTTTAAAAAGTTAATTCAATAGAATTTTCAGTTCAGACGACAGTTGTGCAATCAGAAATCCTGAAGTGATAGTTAGACGCACTGACACTTGAATGCCTTCATGCTAATTTGGCCAGCTACAGTACAGTGGTGCAGAGATACCACAGCTAAATTATGAAATAGCTTCTTCAGCCGTACTCCACAGCCCTTTGTTCTGAAGAAGGAGCCATGAGTACAATTTGAGATAAGCCCCAGCTTTGCCCAAGGTCTAAAAAGAACATTTCCCTGATTACACATCGCCAGTCCCCCTAGCCCTAGGATGTAACACAGCATAAGCTGTTCCGGCAACATTGTTATTCACACAGACAAGCATCATTGGCTTTGATCATTAGATGTTATCTTTGATGAGACTCCATAACATAAACTTGTAAACTGCCAACAAAAAGAGGATATAATGACTTTGAACGCAGTGTTGATTTCCCAGATGAGCTGAATTTATGGTGTGTGCTGTGATTCTTTCTATTCCCAATCTCCCACAATGGCCCCAAACGTTCGTAACAATCAAAATCACTACACACACACACAAACACACCCACGCAAACACACACCTCTCTCTCATCATAATAGGTTAGTAATAAGTTCAGGTAGTCAGTCGATTGCAGCACATGGAGGTTGCCTGGTTATGCAGTGCAAAACAGTGCACACAAAAACTGTTTAGGCTGTTTATTTCAGTACACTGCAACCATAACCTAACACTTCCAACCCACCCTCTCCTGTCCTCCTGACCATATCTATTCCCCAACACTTCATTCATTCAATTCATACCTAATGTAAAATCATGTTTGACAAGGTGGGAAGTAGACTCCCCATCTCCCTCTTTTCACGAACATGTAGAGAGTTATCTGGCTGTTAGAATTCATATTGAGCTTAGGCTAATTCAATTGTCAGCGATTTGCAGCGCTTATTGTAGCAAAGGTCATCATTAACATTAAGGATGGAACACGACTGGAACCACAACAAAATCCTCTGTCTAGGCCTACCTGGACTCACCTGCCACTGTCTAGACTGCCTCATTCATTTCTGTTGTTATCACGTTATGTTACAAACAAGTGTGTCAATAGCATGGTACCCTCAGATTAAGTATCAACACGCTTGGCTCTAGATTACACCTATCTATACATACTTTACATTGTTTGTGAGATCAGACATAATATCATTATAATCCGAGTGTTCATTTTTAGTTGTTGCTTTCATTTCAGAGCATCTAATTTGTTAATGTTTCAACTGTAGCAAATTACTTATTTCAATTCCACAAAAAATTAACACCTATCAAAAGAAATGTAGCATTCTTCTCTTTCTTGTGATGTAAGTGTTGATTCTTATAGACGCATTAAGAAGACAATGTATTCCATTGAGCCCATTTCAGCCATTACCGGGGTGTGTTCGACAGGTAATTACAAACATTTTATAACGTTAATGGGGGAAAAAAAACGACAGGCACAAACAAGCGTATGAAAGAGTCACAGGAGTAAAATGAAAATCAATCAATCCTGCGAGATTTAAGTGACAAGTGGATGTTGCACCACTCAAACAGGAAATAGACGGCTGAAAAAGACAAGATGCTCAGGTGGACGTTGCACGCGCATTGCTCCTTATTATTATGCCTCTTCCCCAGCCTCCGCGCTCTATGACTGATGGGGATCATTTATGAGCCTATATCTATTACTTAATGTGATGAGTCAGCTTCCTCTCTCTCCCTCCCCCTGCTGCAGCGTCAAACCCAGTCGCCGGGACGCCGGAATAAGCTGGGGAATATTAAACCAGTGGCACAATGAGAAGATACAGCAGAGGAGCAGCGAGGAGCAGAGTAGAGCAGAACAGCCAGGGCCCTTGATGTATGGCACTGCCTAAGGGGCTAGGGGAACAAATAACTGCGGGTGGATAATGCAATATGTTCAAATTTGAAGGGACACGGATTGAATTTCTGTGGGAGATGGAAGGTCTGCTACTCTGGCATAGGAATTAATGGAGGACGTTGATGTAAGGTGAAGAGATTGGGGTTTTGTTTTAAAGCAAACTTCCACTAGACTTTGCAGGTGGTAGTAATAGAAGCTCTTGTTGTGTGCCATGTCAGAACAGGGAAAGGGAAGTGACGCTCCACTTGTTCTCTGCCCTCCTGGTTTAAGTTGTTGCAATTTAACCATCTCGTAACATTTATCCTCTTCCATATGCTTTTGCTGTGTGTTACGTGACAATCTGAGTGAATGTGACATCACATAAAGGCCTCGGTTGGTGGGAAGTATATGAAATTAAACCTCCTTTGACCACGGCGGTTTATAGAACGGCTTAGCAACGGCCTCAGGAAAGCATAAGGTGGGTACTATTCAAAGTTAATTAAAATGTAATTTTAGATTATTAGCTGGCAAGGAGAGAGGAGGCAGAGAGAGAGAGCAATGCGGCAGGCAAAGCAGTTTAAAAGCAGAAAGGAACTGTACGGAACCATATAGCAGCTGCCAGGGATCATTGTGCTGAAAGGAGGTTTGTTCCACCTCAAAAAGCACAAGAAGAGGATTTCAACACCCACCATCTCAGATTGTTCTGAAATAATTTCTGTAGTCATTAACAGATACGATTAGTATTCCTGAAACATTATTTAGTTGAAATATAATTTGATCTCTGAAAATTTCACCTAATTGTTTGCACCCAAATTGACCATTTTAATTTCTAGGATTCAGATGTTTCAGGAATGCCAATAGTATCTGTTTCGAACTACAGAAACAATTTCAGAACAACCTGAGATAGTTGGTGTCATGGCTTGCTGAAATGAAATGGAACTATTCAGGATTCAGATGTTGATAATGGGCCCTCTCTCTCTCTCTCCCTCTCTCTCCCTCTTCTCAGGGTTGATTTTATGGGCAGTACTTCATCATCTGCACAAGTGATTTGTGGCACTGTTGTTTCACAAACTAATTTGTTTGTCAAAATTAATTTGTCACTCTTGACTGGCAATCATCTTTTGGAACGGAACGCTAAAAGTCAAACACACACTAGGAATGAGTTTGCACGTCAAAAGCACATCTGTCGGCCTACAATATACTAGGACCGGGACAATACCAGTATCGCAAAATATTTTCCATGGCAAAATTTTTAACACGCAGCAGACCAAACTCTGGCCCTTTAAAAACCTGCTGTATGTAAAATAGTGTGCTATTACTCTTATAACTCTTGAACCAGTAGCCTATAGCCCATTGGCTGTCCCAGAAGTAGCAATATACACAGAGTGTAAAAAACATTAGGAACACCTTCTTAATATTGAGTTGCACCCCATTTTGCCATAAGAACAGCCTCAATTCGTCGGAGCAAGGACTACTAGGTGTCGAAAGCATTCCACAGGAATGCTGGCCAATGTTGACGCCAATGCTTCCCACAGTTGTGTCAAGTTGGCTGGATGTCCTTTGGGTGGTGGACCATTCTTGATACACATGGGAAACTGTTGAGCATGAAAAATCCAGCAGCGTTGCAGTTCTTGACATACTCAAACCGGTGCCCCTGGCACCTACTACCATACCCCATTCAAAAGGCACTTAAATATTTTGTCTTGCCCAGTCACCCTCTGAATGGCACACATGCACATTCCATGTCTGAATTGTCCCAAGGCTTAAAAACCCTTCTTTACCATGTCTCCTTCCCTGTATCTACACTGATTCAAGTGCATTTAACAGGTGACATCAATAAGGGATCACAGCTTTCACCTGGTCAGTTTGTCATGGAAAGAGCAGGTTTTCCTAATGTTTTGTACACCCAGTGTATTTATATATATATATATATATATATATATATATATATATATATATATATATATATATATATATATATTAGAGGAAAGAAGCACCTTGCTCTTGATTGCTGGATATAAAATAGGAAGTTTGAATGGAGAGAGCTTCTTTGGTGTAATGTGATCCCATTCGCTGGTGGTAAAAACTCAATTAAGAGGAATCCTCTGTTCTCCCCGCACCCATTGTTTATCTTTACAATGAAATGTATTATGTCAGAATGCTCAAATGTTTGAAATTTCTAATCAAATGTATGAATTGTGTTAGGAAAACGTTCTATCAATCTAATTTGCATAAACATTGTGATTGGAAGACAGCTGTGAGGGTTATGAATCAGGATCAAATCCTCTGATCTCCTCGAGCTCATTAATGATAGAATGTTCATATTTGAATATTGCCGAAAGGCCAGTTTCTTTGGAAAATGACAGGAGTGGCAAGTAGTGGAATGTAATAGCTGAACAGAGACAGCAACCAGGCTAGCTGTGTAATGCTAGGGCAAAAACAAAAATGTGCACCCCTTTGGGTCCCCAGGACCAGGATGGAGAACCACTGCTCTAGGCTAGATGATGAAGACCCATTCAGTTCAATAATGACACAAAGAGGATATGATGCAGCTGTAGGCTAATTCTCTGACTTTATGTAAACACACTATATATGAGAGAGAGGAAGAGAGAACATGAATGGTGACCGGGGCGTGAAATGAGCTATTCTCCTAAACAATATTAATATTTAACTTCTATATTGCTTTTTATAATAGAAATCTCAAAGTGCTTCATAAGAAAAAAAACGAACATGCAATATATCATTGCCATTCGTACAAAATGTAACGGATTGCCATTCGTACAAAATGTTACAAATTTACAAAAACATATAATATGTTACAAATTGGTGAGGGTAGGTAGCAACACATCTGCCATGCTGATCCTCAACACTGGAGCTCCACAGGGGTGCGTGCTCAGTCCCCTCCTGTACTCCCTGTTCACCCACGACTGCATGGCCAGGCTCGACTCCAACACCATCATTAAGTTTGCAGACAACACGACAGTGGTAGGCCTGATCACCAACAACGACGAGACAGCCTATAGGGAGGAGGTCAGAGACCTGGCTGGGTGGTGCCAGAATAACAACCTATCCCTCAACGTAACCAACACTAAGGAGATGATTGTGGACTACATGAAAAGGAGGACAGAGCACATCCCCATTCTCATCGACGGGGCTGTATTGGAGCAGGTTGAGAGCTTCAAGTTCCTTGGTGTCCACATCAACAACAAACTAGAATGGTTCAAACACACCAAGACAGTCTTGAAGAGGGCACGACAAAGCCTTTTCCCCCTCAGGAAACTAAAAAGATTTGGCATGGGTCCTCAGATCCTCAAAAGGTTCTACAGCTGCAACATCGAGAGCATCCTGTCTGGTTACATCACTGCCTGGTATGGCAATTGCTCAGCCTCTGACCACAAGGCACTACAGAGAGTAGTGCATACGGCCCAGTACATCACTGGGGCTAAGCTGCCTGCCATCCATGACCTCGAGACCAGGCGGTGTCAGGGGAAGGCCAGCCACCCCAGTCACCCCGTCACCCCAGTCACACCCCTGTTCTCTCTACTACCGCATGGCAAGCGGTACCGGAGTGCCAAGTCTAGGACAAAAAGACTTCTCAACAGTTTTTAGCCCCAAGCCATAAGAATCCTGAACAGGTAATCAAATGGCTACCTGGACTATTTGCATTGTGTGCCCCCCTTTTACGCTGCTGCTACTCTCTGTTTATCATATATGCAGACACTTTAACTATACATTCATGTACATACTACCTCAATTGGGCCGACCAACCAGTGCTCCCGCACAATGGCTAACAGGGCTATCTGCATTGTGTCCCACCCACCACCCGCCAACCCCTCTTTTACGTTACTGCTACTCTCTGTTCATCATATATGCATAGTCACTTTAACCATATCTAAATGTACATACTACCTCAATCAGCCCGACTAACTGGTGCCTGTATATAGCCTCGCTACTGTATACTGTTGTTTTATTTCTTTACCTACCTATTGTTCACCTAATACCTTTTTTGCACTATTGGTTAGAGCCTGTAAGTATGCATTTCACTGTAACCTGTTGTATTCGGCTCACATGACAAATAAACTTTGATTTGATAGCTAGGTGGCTAATGCTAACGTTATCTAGGTGGCTAACGTTAGCTAAGCTAGGGGTTAGGGTTAAGGTTCGGAGTTAGGATAAAGGGTTAAGGTTAGGGGAAGGGTTAGTTTACATGCTAAGTAGTTGCAAAGTAGCTAAAAACTAGTACGTAGTTACAAAGTTGCAAATAACCTAAAATGATAAAGTTGTTCATGATGAGATTCGAACACCTAATCTACCCATCTGTTATACGCCCACCCACCCATCCACCCCAACCAACTACCCTACTTTTGTTTTTACCTAAGTAACCTTCTGTCTTATGTTATAATTGGTATGGTTACTAATTTCAGTGTCCCGGATTTACATTTATAATGTTACGTCTAGTCTATGAGACTAGGCTGCTTAATTATCATTCTTCTTCTCCCCCCCATTAGTTCCTAATAGTTTAAACACATTAGTCTCCTTAATTAGGACTAGCAGGGTCACAAGAGATTTGAATCTCATAGTTGTGCCATTATTCCCCAATAGCATAATAAGAGAAGGTAGCCTAAATTAAAACCTGAATGGCTTCTCACCACTATCCCCTATCTCTCCAGACATACTGGACATAGAGTCACCCCCTTGTTATATACACTGATTAATCACAGGATCCATTAACCTGCTGCCACATGTAGGTCACTCCATTACCTCACAGACCCTTCTGTCTGGGAATGAGCCAACAGATTCTCTCCTCGAGACACAAAAAGACTGAATGATGAGTCACAGGCTCAGAGGGGCAGAATAGCTCTGTGTGGGCCACAGGGATGATCTTTGGCCTTTGTAGAATAATTATCTTTCATCGTGATACAAGGAATAACAAGAAACGTAGAATATCGACTCTCATAGAAGGACCATGAAGGCCTGTGGGTGGGCCACGATTTGGGCTGAACAGATCTTCAACTGTACAGCTAGTCTTCGACTATGTGACATTTGACATTACTCCCACACTGGCAATACTGTATTATTAAAGTTAAATACCACATGTATCATCAGTTATCATTTAGGCAGGGACTCACTTTGCAGCCTAAAATGAACAACAGTCCTCAGCATTGGAGTAGCTGACGTCACAGAACGATTAAAAACACAACATTTATTTTTTTCATCAGGGGATTTGAAAAAGCTTTGCAGATATTAATCTTTTTTATTCCTTTGTAACGCCACGTTAAACCCAGAATAGCGCAGTATACAGTGTGCATAAATAAATGACAAATGATTCACAAGGTCATCTTTTTGGCTAAGTCAAATTGTCTTGACCTGTAGACATAATTTCAGTGTGTAAAACGCAGCAGTGACCTGACAATACTGCACAACCAGACGGTAGAGTGGCCATCCCTCTAGACTAGTCTAGGGTTAGGCCTACTGCATAACCAATCAGGTGTTAGGTCAAACGACAGTTGATGGCATTACTCAAGACCATGTTACCCAGATGAGATAATGTATTGGGAGCTAACACAAGTCTTCCAACAATACACTGTCTGCTTTGAATGATCAGGGTCACGGCAAAAATGTAACCGATTATTATACATCAACCCTGAGTCATTGACATAATTCAATGTCTTTCGAAATGTAAATATTGGCGTTTTTAAGAGCAAAATGTCAATAAACATTTTCTACAAGTATAGGTCTATAGCTAGGTTTCCATCCAATTGGTGACAGATTTTCATGCAAATATTCTACAATGTTTATATTTTATATTTTCCCACCAGAGATGTGTTTCCATCAAACTGACTTATTGCGGCTAAAAAGGCTGTGCGTGATGACATACAGTAGTGCACAAAAATAACATTTGTGGTTAAATTCCCATGTACTGTTTCCATCGCATTTTCAACTCTACTGATGGTATTGTGATAAAAACTGTTGCGTTATATAGCAAATGTGTCTACTCTAGTCTTGGCAAGTGCGCTCTAGCCAATAGCTCACAGATACAGTGCGGGTAGGCTACCTACATGATGAGATTATTATGGATAAAATTGAAAAATAAAAATCTAACGGCAGCCAAGCATCGATCATCATGTCACCAGTATAAGACCCTAGATATTTATTGGAAAGGAGCATCAAGCTCATCAACGTACACTTTCGCCACGCTTTGAAGTTCATCATAATTTATTTATAAAATGCATGCATTTCCACTGCCATTTCTACCATAATTAATTTTACCCACACAAAAAGATCCCAACATGTCGAACGATCAAATTCTCTGTTGCGATTTATAAATTGTACCGGCATTTCCTGCTTCCATAAGCCAGGTCATGACTTTCATCCGCATAAAATGGTTGGATGGAAACCTGGTTGATGTGATGAATAAAAGCGCAAGACACAGTTGCGCTTTTAACCCCAGATGGGTACTCTAACCTGTAGTGAAACTGTAGGAGTAAGATGGCGCCGGAAGAAATGGCTGCCGTTTTACGGGCGCCTAACCAATTGTGCTATTATGTGTTTTTTTTGTACATAATGTTTCTGCCACTGTATTTTATGGCAAAAAATAGCTTCTGGATATCAGGACAGCGATCCTTCACCTCGGATTAGACAAAGATTTTTTCTTCAACAAGCAGGACGCACAGGATGTACTTCAGACACCCGACGAGGCCGAAATCCTCGTCATTGGCAAGAGAAAGAGACGCAGGTATAGAGGACACAGGGTGGGGTGCCTCGTAAAGAACCGCTGACGGCGAGTGAGAAATCTGCCCTTACCATCAATATTACTTGCCAACGTACAATCATTGGACATTAAATTAGATGAGGTACGATCATGATTATCCTACCAACGGAACATCAAAAACGATATCTTAAATTTTCACCGAATTGCGGCTGAATGACAACATGGAAAACATTCAGCTAGCGGGATATACGCTGCACCGGCTAGACAGAACAGCACACTCCTGAAAGATGAGGGGGGGGGGGGGGGGGTCTGTGTATATTTGTAAACAACAGCTGGTGCACGAAATCTAAGGAAGTCTCTAGATTTTGCTCGCCATAAGTAGAGTTTCTCATGATAAGCTGTAGACCACACTATTTGCAAATATCAATTTTATCCGTTGCTGTTTATTTGCCACCACATACAGACGCTGTATAAGGAAATAAGCAAAATATGAGCAAACAGGAAACTCCCCTAGAGGCGGCACTCCTAGTGGCCGGGGACTTTAATGCAGGGAAACTTAAATCAGTTTTACCTAATTTCTATCAGCATGTTAAATGCGCAACCAGAGGGAAAAAAATTCTAGATCACCTTTACTCCACAAACAGAGACGCATGCAAAGCTCTCCCTTGCCCTCCATTTGGCAAATCTGACCAAACTTCTATCCTCCTGATTTCTGCTTACAAGCAAAAAATTAAAGCAGCAAGCACCAGTGACTCAGTCAATAAAAAAAGTGGTCAGATGAAGCAGATGCTACACTACAGGACTGTTTTGCTAGCACAGACTGGAATATGTTCCGGGATTCTTCCGATGGCATTGAGGAGTACACCACATCAGTCATTGACTTTATCAATAAGTGCATCGAGGACGTCATCCCCACAGTGACTGTGCGTACATACCCCAACCAGAAGCCATGGATTTTAGGCAACTGAGCTAAAGGGTAGAGCTGCCGCTTTCAAGGTGTGGGACTCTAACCCGGGAACTTATAAGAAATCCTGCTATGCCCTCAGACAAACCATCAAACAGGCAAAGGGCTAATACAGGACTAAGATTGAATCATACTACACCAGCTCCAACGCTCGTTGGATGTGGCAGGGCCTGCAAACTATTACATACTACAAAGGGAAGCACTCCTTATATTCTATGCTTCTGATCTATCATTTATTTAATATCTCAATGTTAAAAGTTTAGCCGATTCCAACAGTAGGTAGCAACACATCTACCACGCTGATCCTCAACATTGGAGCCCCTCAGGGGTGCGTGCTCAGCCCCCTCCTGTACTCCCTGTTCACCCACCACTGCATGGCCATTCACAACTCCAACACCATCATCAAGGCCTGATCACCGACAACTACGAGACAGCCTATAGGGAGGAGGTCAGAGACCTGGCTGGGTGGTGCCAGAATAACTACCTATCCCTCAACGTAATCAAACAAGGGAGATGATTGGGGACTACAGGAAAGGACAGAGCACGCCCCCATTCTCATCGACGGGGCTGTAGTGGAGCAGGTTGAGAGCTTCAAGTTCCTTGGTGTCCACATCACCAACAAACTACAATGGTCCAAACACACCAAGACAGTCGTGAAGAGAGCACAACAAAACCTATTCCCCCTCAGGAGACTGAAAAGATTTATCATGGGTCCTCAGATCATTAAAAGTTTCTACAGCTGCACCATCGAGAGCATCCTGACGGGTTGCATCACTGCCTGGTACGGCAACTGCTCGGCCACCTGTATATTGCCTCACTACTGATATTTTCACTGTCATTTTACTTTTTATTTCTTTACTTAATCTTTTGTTTACCTAATACCTATTTTTTACTTAAAAATTGCACTGTTGGTTAGGGCTTGTAAGTAAGCATTTCACTGTAAGGTCTACACACCTGTTGTATTCGGCACACATGACAAATACACTTTGATTTGATTAGGTAATAAAACCGTATGACTTCTGTTCCTAGAACACTGTTTTTTTGTCTCTGACTATGACTTTGAGCATAAAATCAGTAATTGTCGCAGACTCTTTGATATTATACAGTTGAAGTCGGAAGTTTACATACACCTTCGACAAATACATTTAAACTCAGTTTTTCACAATTCCTGACATTTAATCCTAGTAAAAATGCCATGTCTTAGGTCAGTTAGGATCACCACTTTCTTTTAAGAATGTGAAATGTCAGAATAATAGTAGAGAGAATGATTTCAGCTTTTATTTCTTTCATCACATTCCCAGTGGGTCAGAAGTTTACATGCACTCAATTAGTATTTGGTGCACTGCCTTCAAATAGTTTAACTTGGGTCAAACATTTTGGGTAGCCTTCCATAAACTTCCCACAATAAGTTGGGTGAATTTTGGCCCAATCCTCCTGACAGAGCTGGTGTAAGTCAGGTTTGAAGGCCTCCTTGCTCGCACACACTTTCAGTTCTGCCCACAAATTTCCGTAGGATTGAGGTCAGGGCTGTGTGATGGCCACTCCAATACCTTGACTTTGTTGTCCTTAAGCCATTTTGCCACAACTTTGGAAGTATGCTTGGGGTCATTGTCCATTTGGAAGACCCATTTGTGACCAAGCTTTAACTATCTGATTGATGTCTTGAGATGTTGCTTCAATATATCCACAATTTTAAATTCCTCATGATGACATCTAGTTTGTGAAGTACACCAGTCCCTCCTGCAGCAAAGCACCCACACAACATGATGCTGCCACCCCTGTGCATCACGGTTAGGATGGTGTTCTTCAGCTTGCAAGCGTCCCCCTTTTTCCTCCAAACATAACGATGGTCATTATGGCCAAACAGTTCTATTTTTGTTTCATCAGACCAGAGGACATTTCTCCAAAAAGTACGATCTTTGTCCCCATGTGCAGTTGCAAACCATGGTCTAGCTTTTTAATGGCGGTTTTGGAGCAGTGGCTTCTTCCTTGCTGAGCGGCCTTTCAGCTTATGGCGATATAGAACTCGTTTTAAATGTGGATATAGATACTTTTGTACCCGTTTCCTCCAGCATATTCACAACGTCCTTTGCTGTTGTTCTGGGATTGATTTGCACTTTCGTACCAAAGTACGTTCATCTCTAGGAGACAGAACACATCTCCTTCCTGAGGCATATGACGGCTGCATGGTCCCATGGTGTTTATACTTGCATACTATTGTTTGTACAGATGGACGTGGTACCTTCAAGCGTTTGGAAATTGCTCCCAAAAGGATGAACCAGACATGGAGGTCTACCATTTTTTTTTCTGAGGTCTTGGCTGATTTCTTTTGATTTTCCCATGATGTCAGGCAAAGAGGCACTGAGTTGGAAGGTAGGCCTTGAAATACATCCACAGGTACACATCCAATTGGCTCAAATTATGTCAATTAGCCTATCAGAAGCTTCTAAAGCCATAACATAATTTTCTGGAATTTTCCAAGCTGTTTAAAGGCACAGTCAACTTAGTGTATGTACACTTCTGACCCACTGGAATTGTGATAGTGAATTATAAGTGAAATAATCTGTCTGTAAACAATTGTTGGAACAATTAGTTGTGTCGTGCACAAAGTAGATGTCCTAACCGACTTGTCAAACTATAGTTTGCTAACAAGAAATTTGTGGAGTGGTTGAAAAACAAGTTTTAATGACTCCAACCTAAATGTATGTAAACTTCCGACTTCAACTGTATGTGTCTGTCTCTAGGTGAGGTGATGTCATATAGTTTGGAAAGCTGAAAACTCTCCACTGTATGAAAACTGAAAGCTCCCCAAAGTAATTTGCAACAAATGCCGTCTAGAGCAAAGACTTAATGAAATAAATATGTAAAAGCCTAACTGATTGTTTCAAACTCCTTGATCTGCTCCTAGAATCCAATCTTTAATCCTAGATTAAGATTAGTGATTTAAACATGCACAATGTATTGGAATCTGTCCCATGTCCTTGTCCTGAGAAAACTGCTCATTTTACACTGTTTTCCTCAATCAGTTTATTATATCAAATGACATGTATTATCGATTGATGCAGATTTGTCTCTTATCACTTGGCCTAAGGAATTTACTTGGCCCTTGTAGCAATCTGTTTATGTATTGCTCTCATTAATTTAAATGTGTGTGTTAATTCACACATTAAACTGTATCACGTCAGTCCTTCAAATGTAATTACATTAAAGAAACAATGTTTGATCACTTGTTGAGGCAAAGTCAATTTAGTCAATTACTGAGTAGTCAGATTTCACCCAATAGAAATTAATTGTTACCAGAAATCTGAAACCCAGATTACATGGATCTAATACTTACTGTTATATCTTTCTCTTCCCCAGATCAACCTGTTAATATTCCTATTTCCTACAAACTCTCCAAAGTTCTGTACTGTACTGCAAGCTGTATGTTGACAATTCAATCGTCCAACTTTGCTCCCTCTCTGCGCTAAACTGATAAGATTATGAGCTTTAGGGATCTATCTCGCTCTCCCGTTTCACCAGTAGCTGGGTAGAGAGAGAACAGTTACTGTCTGCAGTACAGTCTGATGCCCTCTCACCGTCTCATCTCAGGTTGTACACTGCAGGTTGAGTTCCTCTTCATATCCACTAGGAGGGTGACTGATCTAGAGTAATGGTTGTCTTAGGTTGTGTCCCCAATGGCACCCTATTCCTATTGGCCCTGGTAAAATGGTGTGCACTATATATAGGGTGCCATTTGGGACGCATAACATATGAGACATATTCACAGCCTGCCTGTGCTGTAATAAAGAAACACTTTGTTGCCTTGTTGGGGACTAATCCCCTTTTCTAGGATGGAAAGGATTCTCCGTGTCAGCTGGAATGATTCAAGTTAATGCTGCTGTTGGCATTGCCACTCTCTGTCAGTCAGTCAGAACCACAACTAATGTGCTGCTGGCAATCCAACCCCCCCTCCCTTCTCCTCTTTCCTCCCCACTCCCCTCCTCTCAGTTCTTTCTTCCCACTCAGTCATCCATTGTGACAGAGCCTAGCTCTGCATATAGCTGAGGATCCTCTGTTCCTCCACCCCAGTTGCAGTGGCCCAGATACTGTTAGTGGATTATTCCTCTGACATCACTGCATTGTGCGTTCCCATGCATTTTTTACTGCCTTTTGTGCGGGCTGTAACCACTCTTGATCTGTGTGTTTAAGCCTGTGGCCTTGCCCAAAGTGGTCTGACTGCAGTCACTGCACTTTTTCCATCAGGAGGCTTAAGTGGCTCCATCCTCCCAGCAGGGGGACACACTGCACACAGAGCGATGCACATGCATGCAAGCGAGCACACACACACACACACACACACACACTTTTCTAACGATACACACAGGACTTTACTCTCCACCAATACACAGTTTTGTCTCAACAGAACCCACTACCAATTAGAAGATAAGAAGCTGCGTTGGCAAGTTGATTAATTAAGCAGGCTTTTGCGATCGTCTCTGCAAGATACTGTATACATCCCTATTTCATTGTTCATCATTTTGACGTCTGCACTTTACATGGCATACTTCCCTACATTCCTCTTCCAGAGGGTAGAAGTAAACACAGGGGCGAGTGCATGGGGAAATCCTCATCCAAACTAAAAGTGGATCCTTCACAGTCTAGTTATAATATCGGTCACTGTAAGGCTACCACAACCACACCACCACCCTCATCCTACAGAAACCAGGCCAGTATCACAAATCTGAACACTTAGCTCATGAGCTGGGACACTAACCTACTGAACCGTCCATCCATCCATAATTCACACAGCATGGTACTACGTGAACATTCTCTGAATAGCTTGTACAGTTGAGGGGAACGCTGAGCAAAGACAGAATAACAGCTAACAGCTACAGCAAGTATGAGAACCAATTTCATGACTGAGCTGAATAAAGTCCATTTCTGATCATCAACAGCCATTCACCACGATAAATAATGTAACAGTGAGTTACTTTGAAACGCTGCACTGGGCAAGTTTGGTGGTGAGGTCTGCTTGGTGCAATCCATGGTTCTGAACTAGCACCACTTATCTGATACTGTGTGAATAATACAGCCTTATCTCGGAGTTTGACAGCATTCAGTCTACAACCCTAGCAGCAGTAGGGATATGAGATGAAGGACTATGGGTGATATCTGTCTTGTGTGTTTACCACTGTTAAATCTTACTTAGAATCTACTATGGCAGTCACAATGTCTCATCAAAATGGCTAAATGTGACTCACCACCTGGATTTTCGGTCTTATGTAGCAAAATTTGAAATTGTGTTTTTTTTTTTTTTTTTTTTAATTTTCTCCCCTTTTCTCCCCAATTTTCGTGGTATCCAATCGCTAGTAATTACTATCTTGTCTCATCGCTACAACTCCCGTACGGGCTCGGGAGAGACGAAGGTCGAAAGCCATGCGTCCTCCGAAGCACAACCCAACCAAGCCGCACTGCTTCTTAACACAGCGCGCCTCCAACCCGGAAGCCAGCCGCACCAATGTGTCGGAGGAAACACCGTGCACCCGCCCCCCTCGGTTAGCGCGCACTGCGCCCGGCCCGCCACAGGAGTCGCTGGAGCGCGATGAGACAAGGATATCCCTACCGGCCAAACCCTCCCTAACCCGGACGACGCTAAGCCAATTGTGCGTCGCCCCACGGACCTCCCGGTCGCGGCCGGCTGCGACAGAGCCTGGGCACGAACCCAGAGACTCTGGTGGCGCAGCTAGCGCTGCGATGCAGTGCTCTAGACCACTGCGCCACCCGGGAGGCCCGAAATTGTGTTTTTTACATTATATAAAAGTAGAGACTTTGAGCTACAAAATGGTATATCATACACTGCATTTGAGGAACAATGGGAAATGTAATTCTGGTTTGAAAGTTGATCAACTTGTAAACTCACTTTTGAGAAAATCGCCTTTGAATGTTTTGCTATCTAGTGAAGAGCTCTTCTTTGTCTACACCCATTCAGCATCGTTCACACCCTCAACCTAAGCTTTAGCCCCACCCATCTCGTTTCGCTCTCGAAGCGAAACAAATCATTGACGCTCTGGCCGATGATTTGTTTACCTCTGGATAACATGAAAACAACCTAAATTGCTGGCAACAATTCCATTACGCTTTTTTGCAGACGTTTCCTAACACCGGCCATATTCAACGGGTGTTGTACACACGTCACATTAGCTAACGAGCCAGCCAGCCAACGTTAGCTAGTTAAACAATAAACAGTGTCAACAATGCCACAGTGCTGGGAGCTAACCAACCATGTTCAATGTTAGCTAGCTAACATTAGGCTCTAACTAGAAGACCAAACGGCTCTGGGAAACGAATGATAACATCAGCTAGGGAGCCAGCCAGCTAACGTTACCTATCTAGCTAACAGTACACTTTAGCTTAAGACATATAGCTTGCTAGCTAGGTAAACAATATACCTAGCTAGGTAAACACAGTGTAAGTTCACACACGTCACATAATGTTAGCTAACGACCCAGCCAGCTAACATTAGCTAGTTAAACAACAATGAACAGTGCCAACAATGCCACCGTGCTGGGAGCTAACCAACCATGTTCAATGTTAGCTAGCTATCATTAGGCTCTAACTAGAAGACCAAATGGCTCTGGGAAACGAATGATAACATCAGCTAGGGAGCCAGCCAGCTGACGTTAGCTAGCTAGCTAACAGTACACTTTAGCTTGAAATGAAACCACTTTGTCAAAATTAGAAAACTTGTAATATCTGAAAATGTAACGTTAGCTAGCTAAACGCTAGACTATCTTACCTGTATAGATCATCATGCATGTACGCGTCTCCCTGTCAGGAATGCCATGCCACGGTTGCCCTTAGTTTGAAGATGTAATCCGGAGACAGATATTTCCTCCATCTCTTTAGCTATCATACTCCAATTCCACTGATTTTAAAACTTGATCGTCCAGAAAGTGGAGAGCCACACTTATGCAGCTCCACTACACAACATTTAAAAGACAGTATTACCAACACAGACTGCCGAGCTTCTATGGCAAACCAATCCGAACTCCTCTCTCGGCATGTCCAGCCCACTCATTATCTCAGCCAAATCTGAGGTTTGTAGGTTTTCAAGTCTTTGCCTATCCAATATACAGTGGAAATTTGGTCCGATTGCACTTCCTAAGGCTTCCACTAGATGTCAAGTCTTTAGAACCTTGTTTCAGGCTTCTACTGTGAAGCAGCTGATTTTGTTATTAAGGCACATTAAAGTTCACATGTTCAAGAAGGCATTTCTGGCAAAAAAAGCATTTTGATAAAAACTTTTTTTAATATTCAAATGGCTCTCCTGTGAAGTCGTGACTCGCAACATACGCCTAGTTTCCTGAATCGGGTCACAAATGTAATTGTTTCTTTAGAAAGGTGAAAGCCATGTTTTGATATCTTCACAGTACTGTGAGTTAAATAGAAACATGCATTAATTATCACATGATAGCCCACTAATGTGTCATTTCATGATTCATCTTGATTTCATGAATACACAGAAATCATAGTTATATGGCATGTGGTAGTATTGCATTGTGGCATTCCAAGATTGGATGATATCCATCATTCTGAAAGGAATCAATACAGTGACCATTAAACCATGAAATACAAACTTATGTCTGTTCTTACTAAAACACTATTACCGCCTAACATTTTAAATATCTTCAATCCCACTTTGTCGACCATTGACATTTAAGGATAACATATGACTAGTAAATTATGGGAACCAACATATCTACTTGAGATTTAAGTGAAACATTGCAGTCAGAATTTGGAGTAAGACATAGCTCCCCACCATTTACTGGTTTCTATAAAATAACATTTCCATCTTTGTCATTAACTGACATTACAGTAAGCTCTCTTTTGTACTGCACTTTTATAGCTTCAGACAGGGATTGATAAAACATTTGGCCTGGGCAAAAATCTATAGAGCTTTTGATATTCATAACATTATCAAATAAATTATAATATCAAGAACTGCAGAACCAAGTCAATTACTGTATTTGTATTTCATTTGGAAAAAATATTTTAATCTCTATTCACTCTCCCAGAGGACTTGTTGAGATGAGGATTCAAGTAATTAGAAAAATGAACCCGTTAATCCATTATGAAACAGCTCTCACAGTATGCAGATTAAAGTATGTCAAAGAAGTAGATTAATAAAATGGTAATTTAATACAGACATATCAAATGTTATTCGTTACATGCTTCGTAAACAACAGGTGTAGACTAACAGTGAAATGCCAACAATGCAGAGAGAAAGAAAATAGAGAAGTAATAACATGTAATAATAAAAGTAATAAATACAGAGTAACGATAACTTGGCTATATACAGAGGGTACCGTTACAGAGTCGATTTACAGGGGTACGGGGTAAATGTGTACATAGTCTATATAATATATAGAGAGAGAATAGTCAAGAATAGCCATTCTGATCATTTTAAAGTGTACTATAATAATGTACTGTAATCCTTTTATAATCTCAAACAGCTATCATAGTACACTCATAGTAAACATCAAATAATTGGATGAATCTATTCAACTGCAGTTTATTTTGTTTTATAGAAACAATTTGTTTAAAAAATAATGTGAGAAATGCATTTTTGCCTAAGATATATATTGTGACAATTTCCAAGTCTACATTACAGTACATTTGAATCAATATTGTATCATGGTGCGGGAGAAGATGGCTGACGTTTTACATACGTTGTTTGCTTTAAAAAAAAAATGTATTCTGTACATAATGTTGCTGCTACAGTCTCGTATGACCGAAAATAACTTCTGGACATCAGAACAGCGATTACTCACCACGAACTGGAAGAAGCTTTTTTTCATGAAGGACATACTGCTTTCCCGGGAACAGGCCCAAATCCCTGTCATTTACGTGAAGAGAAGACGGAGGTCAGGCCGTCTTTTGAGAATTCGTAAACGATCGAATAAACCCCCACTGCCATCCGTTCTACTAGCTAACATGCAAACATTGGAAAATAAAATCGACGACCTACGAGGAAGATTAAACTACCAACGGGACATTAAAAACTGTAATATCTTGTGTTGTGGCTGAACGACGACATTATCAACATACAGCTGGCTGGTTATACCCTGTATTGGCAGGATAGAACAGTGGCGTCTGGTAAGACAAGGGGGAGTCGAACTATGTATATTTGTAAACAATAGCTGGTGCACGATATCTAAGGAAGTCTCGAGGTTTTGCACACCTCAGGTACAGTATCTCATGATAAACTGTAGACCACACCATCTACCTAATCTGTAAATACGTAGCTGTCTACATACCACCACAGACCGATGCTGTCACTAAGACTGCACTCAATGAGCTGTATTCTGCCATAAACTAACAGGAAAACGCTCATCAAGAGGCGGCGCTCCTAGTGGCCGGGGACTTTAATGCAGGGAAACTTAAATCCGTTTTTACCAAATTTCTTTCAGCGTGTTAAATGTGCAGAGGGAAAAAAATTCTAGACCACCTTTACTCCACACACAGAGAAGTGCACAAAGCTCTACCTTGCCCTCCATCTGGCAAATCTGACCATAATTCTATCCTCCTGATTTCTGCTTACAAGCTAAAATTAAAGCAGGAAGCACTTGCAACTCGGTCAATTAAAAAAGTGGTCAGATGAAGCAGATGCAAAGCCAGAGGACTGGTTTGCTAGCACAGACTGGAATATGTTCCGGGATTCTTCCGATGGCATTGAGGAGTACACCACATCAGACATTGGCTTCATCAATAAGTGCATTGATGACGTCGTCCCCACAGTGACTGTACGTACATACCCCAACCAGAAGCCATGGATTACAGGCAACATCTGCACTGAGCTAAAGGCTAGAGCTGCCGCTTTCAAGGTGTGGGACTCTAACCCGGAAGCTTATAAGAAATTTCGCTATGCCCTCCGATGAACCATCAAACAGACAAAGCTTCAATACAGGACTAAGATCGAATCGTACTACACTGGCTCAGACGCTCGACGGATGTGGCAGGGCTTGCAAGCCATTACAGACTACAAAATGGAAGCACAGCCGAGAGCTGCTCAGTGACATGAGCCTACCAGACGAGCTAAACTACTTTAATGCTCGCTTCGAGGCAAATAACACTGAAACATGCATGAGAGCACCAGCTTTTCCGGGCAACTGTGTGATCACGATCTCCGTGCCAACGTGAGTAAGACCTTAAAACAGGTCAACATTCACAAGGCCGCAGGGCCAGACGGATTACCAGGACGTGTACTGCGAGCATGCGCTGACCAACTGGCAAGTGTCTTAACTGACATTTTCAACCTCTCCCTGTGCGAGTCTTTAATACCAACATGTTTTAAGCAGACCACCATAGTCCCTGTGCCCAAGAACACTAAGGTAACCTACCTAAATGACTACAGACCCGTAGCACTCACGGCTGTAGCCATGAAGTGCTTAGAAAGGCTGGTCATGGCTCACATCAACACCATTAACCCAGAAACCCTAGACCCACTCCAATTTGCATACCACCCTAACAGATCCACAGATGATGCAATCTCTATTGCACTCCACACTGCCCTTTCCCACCTGGATGAAAGGAACACCTATGTGAGAATGCTATTCATTGACTACAGCTCAGCGTTCAACAGAACAGTGCCCTCAAAGCTTATCAATAAGCTAAGGACCCTGGGACTCAACTCCTCCCTCCACAACTAGATCCTGGACTTCCTGACGGGCCGCCCCCAGGTGGTAAGGGTAGGTAACAACACATCCGCCACGCTGATCCTCAACATGGGGGCCCCTCAGCGGTGCGTGCTTAGTCCCCTCCTGTACTCCCCGTTCACTCATGACTACACGGCCAGGCACGACTCCAACATCATCACTAAGTTTGCCGATGACACAACAGTGTTAGGCCTGATCACCGACAACGATGAGACAGCCTATAGGGAGTAGATCAGAGACCTGGCCATGTGGTGCCAGGACAACAACCTCTCCGTCAAAAAAAAGTGCTACAGCTGCACCACCGAGAGCATCCTGACTGGTTGCATCACTGCCTTCTATTGCAACTGCTCATCCTCTGACAGCAAGGCACTACAGAGGGTAGTGCGTATGGCCCAGTACATCACCGGGGCCAAGCTTCCTGCCATCCAGGACCTCTATACCAGGCGGTGTCAGAGGAATGCCCTAAAAATTGTCAAAGACTCCAGCCACCCTAGTCATAGACTGTTCTCTCTGCTACCGCACGGCAAGCGGTACCGGAGCGCTAAGTCTAGGTCCAAGAGGCTTCTAAACAGCTTCTATCCCCAAGCCATGAGACTCCTGAACATCTATTTGCATTGCCCCGCCCACCCCCTTTTTTACACCGCTGCTACTCTCTTATTATCTATGCATAGTCACGTTAATAACTCTACCGACATGTACATATTACCTCAATTACCTCGACTAACCGGTGCCCCCACACATTGACTGTGTACCGGTACCCCCTGTATATATTCTCGCTATTGTTATTTTACTGCTGCTCTTTAATTACTTGTTCCTTTTATTTCTTATTCGTATTTTTTAAACTGCATTGTTGGTTAGGGGCTTGTAAGTAAGCCTTTCACTGTAAGGGCTACACCTGTTGTATTCAGCACATGTGACTAATTACATTTCATTTGATTTGAATAATGCATATGCTGAAACATCAACATGTCAGAACTAGTGGCTGTTCCTGAAACAAGAAAAACCTTTCATATTCCTCTCCACAGAATTTTGTGATGTTTTCACATAAAAATAATTATACTCGGAAATTGTGAAATAGACTGCTACAGTGAATGATGGGGAAATTATATAAAGTTAACCGTTTTGACCAGTCAATCTGCCACCATCTGTTAGCAATCAACTTGACTATATTCCAATTCACTCACAGTGACTCACAGTGTACACTCACATAGGTTACTGTTGTGTCATCACAGAGGTCTTTAACCAGCCATACCCAGGGTACAGTAGTTAGTCACTTGGGCACCTCAGCATGTCCTGTTGAGTCTGTGTCAGAGCACACAGTTCCCCAAATCCTGATTAACATGTTACAGTCACAACTGCTGAGGCTGGGATAATGACAAGATTATAATCTCTCCACCTCTTTCCTACAGCGCTCTCGATTTGTATAGTTGGGGACCTGGGGTTTACAGATACAAACCTATGTTGTCGGTGTAACTCCAGATCACGATAGCCCACTGAGCTACAGTAGAGCTTAGGCATGAGCTCTGAGCTAGCATGGGTCTTCAGGTCTCAGGTAGAGTTACTCATTCTGTACACCTAACCACCTCAGCCACACTTGCATGTCTTCTCTTTTGAAGAAAATTCATGCTTGGTCAAAACATGTTTGGGTAGAGAAAAATACTGTGTGTAAAATGATGCAAGAATATTTCACAAAAGGAAGTATATATAATTTAACTAAAGGATTTAAAAATAGCTGTATAGTTATGGCCCATTAGAGTAATCTTCTTCACATGCTCCAAAACAGCCAGCTATTGAAATGTAATTAACCTTCTCACAGAGACACCAAGCAGTCGGAAGAGTCAACATCTCGTGAGGTGACACAAATCTAGAACAAAAAACTCAAACCGGGTAAGGATTCCTCCTCTAAGAATAGCTATGTTCTAAAAAATAACAAGACACCTGATTGAGAAAGGCGCCTCGGTAGGGTGCAAAAGGAACATTGTGAAGTCAAGGGACTGGACTGGCAAGGGTCCAGCTAGAAATTAAAAGTGAAGCACGCTCCAGTGGTCAGTCGGTTCCTGCCTGTCAGATCAACTACAGATGTAGGACCTTCATTTGATCACCCTGTTGCAGGACAACTTAACACGTGTAGGGTATGAGGTTTAAAAAGGCTTCTGAGGTTTGTAATTTCCACATTAACATTTTTGACATGATTTTGCCTTACGAAAAATGCATCAACCCTTACAAAAATGTCCATTAATTATACTCCACATATTAATTAACATTTCCTGTTGCTGCAGTATTATTTTACTTCTGTAGCAAACTTGCTCAAATTAAGATCTGACATCTGTAGTGTGGAGTGTAGGGACCAGGGGAGAGATTCAGGCCATGCCTTTGGCGCATTCAATTACAAAGTAAAGATGAACACAAACGGCATGCAGTGCAATGAGGAAAGTAGTTTTACTAAGGCACATTAATAACCTATGATTCAGACATTTGGGAGTGAATAAATTATGACTAAAAGTTTTTTTAAATGAACGCAGTTTGGGGTCATTTCAACTCAAATTAAGTATTTGCTAAATATTGAAATTATCATCAGGATTGGAGCTGTGGTGTGTAACAACATATTTAGCATACCTTCACATAATAATACACTGCTCAAAAAAATAAAGGGAACACTAAAATAACACATCCTAGATCTGAATGAATGAAATATTCTTATTAAATACTTTTTTCTTTACATAGTTGAATGTGCTGACAACAAAAATCACACAAAAATGATCAATGGAAATCAAATTTATCAACCCATGGAGGTCTTGATTTGGAGTCACACTCAAAATTAAAGTGGAAAACCACACTACAGGCTGATACAACTTTGATGTAATGTCCTTAAAACAAGTCAAAATGAGGTTCAGTAGTGTGTGTGGCCTCCACGTGCCTGTATGACCTCCCTACAACGCCTGGGCATGCTCCTGATGAGGTGGCGGATGGTCTCCTGAGGGATCTCCCCCCAGACCTGGACTAAAGCATCCGCCAACTCCTGGACAGTCTGTGGTGCAACGTGGCGTTGGTGGATGGAGCAAGACATGATGTCCCAGATGTGCTCAATTAGATTCAGGTCTGGGGAACGGGCGGGCCAGTCCTTAGCATCAATGCCTTCCTCTTGCAGGAACTGCTGACACACTCCAGCCACATGAGGTCTAGCATTGTCTTGCATTAGGAGGAACCCAGGGCCAACCGCACCAGCATATGGTCTCACAAGGGCTCTGAGGATCTCATCTCGGTACCTAATGGCAGTCAGGCTACCTCTGGCGAGCACATGGAGGGCTGTGCGGACCCCCAAAGAAATGCCACCCCACACCATGACTGACCCACCGCCAAACCGGTCATGCTAGAGGATGTTGCAGGCAGCAGAACGTTCTCCACGGCGTCTCCAGACTCTGTCACGTCTGTCACATGTGCGTGTGAACCTGCTTTCACCTGTGAAGAGCACAGGGCGCCAGTGGCGAATTTGCCAATCTTGGTGTTCTCTGGCAAATGCCAAACGTCCTGCACGGTGTTGGGCTGTAAGCACAACCCCCACCTGTGAACGTCGGGCCGTCATACCACCCTCATGGAGCCTGTTTCTGACCGTTTGAGCAGACACATGCACATTTGTGGCCTGCTGGAGGTCATTTTGCAGGGCTCTGGCAGTGCTCCACCTGCTCCTCCTTGCACAAAGGCGGAGGTAGCGGTCCTGCTGCTGGGTTGTTGCCCTCCTACGGCCTCCTCCACGTCTCCTGATGTACTGGCCTGTCTCCTGGTAGCGCCTCCATGCTCTGGACACTACGCTGACAGACAGCAAACCTTCTTGCCACAGCTCGCATTGATGTGCCATCCTAGATGAGCTGCACTACCTGAGCCACTTGTGTGGGTTGTAGACTCCGTCTCATGCTACCACTAGAGTGAAAGCACCGCCAGCATTCAAAAGTGACCAAAACATCAGCCAGGAAGCATAGGAACTGAGAAGTGGTCTGTGGTCACCACCTGCAGAACCACTCCTTTATTGGGGGTGTCTTGCTAATTGCCTAAAATTTCCACCTTTTGTCTATTCCATTTGCACAACAGCATGTGAAATGTATTGTCAATCAGTGTTGCTTCCTAAGTGGACAGTTTGATTTCACAGAAGTGTGATTGACTTGGCGTTACATTGTGTTGTTTAAGTGTTCCCTTTATTTTTTTGAGCAGTGTATATGATACTCGGTGGAGTGACTTGAATAGTTTTTTTACCCAGCGAAATATGAATCATCCATTTATTTGAGAGCCAGGCATTAGTGAGACTTAGTACATAGAAATAGTCAACAACATTTTCCATGCACAAGCAGACATGTTTCATGATAGTACATCCATTTTTGCGCAATGTGAAACATGACAAGTTGTTCAATTTCCATTTTGTGGTTACTCAAGTCTGATTTGGATATATTTGGCTATTTTCACATTACATATAGAAGTTGTCCCTTTTCAGGTTTAGAAAAAGTGACTTCTTAATGCTAACTCGTTCGTATAAGCTGGTTAGCATAGCTAGCATACATAAGATACAGTGCCTTGCAAAAGTATTTATCCCCTTGGCGTTTTTCCTATTTTGTTGCATTACAACCTGTAATATAAATATATTTTTTATTTGGATTTCATGTAATGGACATACACAAAATAGTCCAAATCGGTGAAGTGAAAAAAAAAAATAATAACTTGCTTCAGAAAATTAAAAAAAGAAAAAAAGAAAGAAAAGTGGTGCGTGCATATGTATTCACCCCCTTTGCTACGAAGCCCCTAAATAAGATCTGGTGCAACCAATTAGCTTCAGAAGTCACATAATTAGTTAAATAAAGTCCAACTGCGTGCAATCTAAGTGTCACATGATCTGTCACATGATCTCAGTAAATATACACCTGTTCTGAAAGGCCCCAGAGTCCGCAACACCACTAAGCAAGGGGCCCCACCAAGCAAGCGACACCATGAAGACCAAGGAGCTCTCCAAACAGGTAAAGGACAAATCTAATCTGCCCGAGGGGGGTATTCAACTGGCCCCTCCGTTGCGATGTCCCCTGAATGCCCATCTGCTAGCCGTGGCCCGCTAGCTGTCTAGAGCATATCAGCTGTTTGCTGAATAGGTCCATTGGACAATTTCTTGGGCCACTATACCTATTCTGTCAATTGGACTGGTCCCTTTTACCACAAGGAACTGGTCCCCTTTACCAATCCATCACGACTGGTCTACCGACGTAAACGCACGAGGAGGCTCCGCACGAGGAGGCTATAAACAGACTTCCCCCGTCGCGACATCCCTCTGAGGCCCTTCTGTTAGCTTGCTAGCCCCGGCCCACTAGCTGTCTGAATCGGCGTGTCTCCAACCAGCCTCACTACTCACTGGACCTTATGATCACTTGGCTACGCATGCCTCTCCTTAATGTCAATATGCCTTGTCCATTGCTGTTCTGGTTAGTGATTGTCTTATTTCACTGTAGAGCCTCTACCCCTACTCAATATACCTTAGCCAACCCTTTAGTTCCACCTCCCACACATGCGATGACATCACCTGGTTTAAATGTTTCTAGAGACAATATCTCTCTCATCGTCATCACTCAATGCCTAGGCCTACCTCCACTGTATTCACATCCTACCATACCTTTGTCTGAACATTATGCTATGAATCTATTCTAATCGCGCCCAGAAACCTGCTCCCTTTACTCTCTGTTCCGGACGTACTAGACGACCAGTTCTTATAGCCTTTAGCCGTACCCGTATCCTACTCCTCCTCTGGTGATGTAGAGGTTAATCCAGGCCCTGCAGTGCCTAGCCCCACTCCTATTCCCCAGGTGCTCTCATTTGTTGACATCTGTAACCGTAAAAGCCTTGGATTCATGCATGTTAACATTAGAAGCCTCCTCCCTAAGTTTGTTAAAATCACTGCTTTAGCACACTCTGCCAACCCAGATGTCCTAGCCGTGTCTGAATCCTGGCTTAGGAAGACCCCCAAAAACCCTGAAATTTCCATCCCTAACTATAATATTTTCTGACAAGACAGAAGTGTCAAAGGGGGCGGTGTTGCAATCTACTGCAGAGACAACCTGCAGAGTTCTGTCTTACTATCCAGGTCTGTACCCAAACAATTCAAGCTTCTATTTTTAAAAATCCACCTTTCCAAAAACAAGTCTCTCACCGTTGCCGCCTGCTATAGACCACCCTCTGCCCCCAGCTGTGCTCTGGACACCATATGTGAACTGATTGCTCCCCATCTATCGTCAGAGCTCGTGCTGCTAGGTGACCTAAACTGGGATATGCTTAACACCCCGGCCATCCTACAATCTAAACTTGATGCCCTCAATCTCACACAAATTATCAATGAACCTACCAGGTACAACCCCAAAGCTGTAAACACGGGCACCATCTTAGATATCATCCTAACCAACTTGCCCCATAAATACACCTCTGCTGTTTTCAAACAAGATCTCAGCGATCACTGCCTCATTGCCTGCATCCGTAATGGGTCTGCGGTCACTGTCAAACGCTCCCTAAACTCTTCAGCGAACAGGCCTTTCTAATCGACCTGGCCCGGGTATCCTGGAAGGATATTGACCTCATCCCGTCAGTAGAGGACGCCTGGTTATTCTTCAAAAGTGCCTTCCTCACCATCTTAAATAAGCATTCCCCATTCAAAAAATGTTGAACCAGGAACAGATATAGCCCTTGGTTCTCTCCAGACCTGACTGCCCTTGACCAGCACAAAAACACCCTGTGGCGTTCTGCATTAGCATCGAATAGCCCCCATGATATGCAACTTTTCAGGGCAGTTAGGAAAGCTAAGTCTAGCTTTTTCAAACAGAAATTTGCATCGTGTAGCACAAACTCCAAAAAGTTCTGGGACACTGTAAAGTCCATGGAGAATAAGAGTACCTCCTCCCAGCTGCCCACTGCACTGAGGCTAGGAAACACTGTCACCACCGATAAAACCACTATAATTGAGAATTTCAATAAGCATTTTTCCACGGCTGGCAATGCTTTCCACCTGGCTACCCCTACCCCGGTCAACAGCCCTGCACCACCTACAGCAACTCACCCAAGCCTCCCCCATTTCTCCTTCACCCAAATCCAGATAGCTAATGTTCTGATAGAGCTGCAAAATTTGGACCCCTACAATTCATCCGGGCTAGACAATCTGGACCCTCGCTTTCTAAAATGATCTGCCGAAATTGTTGCAACCTTTATTACTAGCCTGTTCAACCTCTTTCGAATCGTCTGAGATTCCCAAAGATTGGAAAGCAGCTGCAGTCATCCCCCTCTTCAATGGGGGAGACATTCTTGACCCAAACTGCTACAGACCTATATCTATCCTGCCCTGCCTTTCTAAGGTCTTCGAAAGCCAAGTTAACAAACAGATTACCGACCATTTCGAATCCCACCGTACCTTCTCTGCTATGCAATCTGGCTTCAGAGCTTGTCATAGGTGCACCTCAACCACACTCAAGGTCCTAAACGATATCATAACCACCTTCGATAAGAGACAATACTGTGCAGCCATATTCGTCAACTAGGCCACGGCTTTCGACTCTGTCAATCACCACATTCTTATCGGCAGACTCAACAGCCTTGGTTTCTCAAATGATTGCCTCGCCTGGTTCACCAACTGCTTCTCTGATATAGTTCAGTGTGTCAAATCGGAGGGCCTGTTGTCCGGACCTCTGGCAGACTCTATGGGGGTGCCACAGGGTTCAATTCTCTGGCCGACTCTCTTCTCTGTATACATCAATGATGCCGCTCTTGCTGCTGGTGATTCTCTGATCCACCTCTACGCAGACGACACCATTCTGTATACTTCTGGCCCTTCGTTGGACACTGTTAACTAACCTCCAGACAAGCTTCGATGCCATACAACTCTCCTTCTGTGGCCTCCAACTGCTCTTAAATGCAAGCAAAACTAAATGCATGCTCTTCAACCGATTGCTGCCCGCACCTGCCTGCCCGTCCAGCATCACCACTCTGGACAGTTCTGACTTAGAATATGTGGACAACTACAAATACCTAGGTGTCTGGTTAGACTGTAAACTCTCCTTCCAGACTCACATTAAGCATCTCCAATCCAAAATTAAATCTAGAATCGGCTTCCTATTCCGCAACAAAGCATCCTTCACTCCTGCTGCCAAACATACCCTTGTAAAACTGACCATCCTACCGATCCTCGACTTCGGCGATGTCATTTACAAAATAGCCTCCAACACTCTACTCAGCAAATTGGATGCAGTCTATCACAGTGCCATCTGTTTTGTCACCAAAGCCCCATATACTACCCACCACTACGACCTGTACGCTCTCGTTGGCTGGTCCTCGCTTCATACTCGTCGTCAAACCCACTGGCTCCAGGTCATCTACAAGTCTCTGCTAGGTAAAGCCCCGCCTTATCTCAGCTCACAGGTCACCATAGCAGCACCCACCCGTAGCACGTGCTCCAGCAGGTATATCTCACTGGTCACCCAAAGCCAATTCCTCCTTTGGCCGCCTTTCCTTCCAGTTCTCTGCTGCCAATGACTGGAACGAATTGCAAAAATAACTGAAACTGGAGACACATATCTCCCTCACTAGCTTTAAGCATCAGCTGTCAGAGCAGCTCACAGATCACTGCACCTATACATAGCCCATCTGTAAATAGCCCATCCAACTACCTCATCCCCATACTGTATTTATTTATTTGATTATCTTGGTCCTTTGCACTCCAGTATCTCTACTTGCACATTCATCTTCTGCACATCTACCATTCCAGTGTTTAATTGCTATATTGTAATTACTTCGCCACCATGGCCCATTTATTGCCTTACCTCCCTTATTTGCACACACTGTATATAGACTTTTTATACTGTATTATTGACTGTTTATTTCATGTGTAACGCTGTGTTGTTGTATGTGTCGAACTGCTTTGCTTTCTTGGCCAGGTCGCAGTTGTAAATGAGAACTTGTTCTCAACTAGCCTACCTGGTTAAATAAAGGTGAAGTACAGGGTTGGGCTATAAAAAAATATCCAAAACTTTGAACATCCCACGGAGCAACATTAAATCCATTATAAAAAAAATGAAAGAATATGGCACCACAACAAACCTGTCAAGAGAGGGACGCCCACCAAAACTCACAGACCAGGCAAGGAGGGCATTAAGGAGAGGCAACAAAGAGAGCAAAGATAACCCTGAAGGAGCTGCAAAGCTCCCCAGCGGAGATTGGAGTATCTGTCCATAGGACCACTAAGCCGTACACTCCACAGAGCTGGGTTTTATGGAGGATTTGCCAGAAAAAAATCCATTGCTTAAAGAAAAAAATAAGCAAACACATTTGGTGTTCACCAAAAGGCATGTGGGAAACTCAACAAACATATGGAAGAAGGTATTCTGGTCAGATGAGACAAAAATTTAGCTTTTTGGCTATCAAGGAAAACGCTAAGTCTGGCGCAAACCCAACACCTCTCATCACCCTGAGAACCCCATCCCCACAGTGAAGCATGGTGGTGGCAGCATCATGCTGTGGGGATGTTTTTCCATTGGCAGGGACTGGGAAACTGGTCAGAATTGAAGGAATGATGGATGTCGCTAAATACAGGCAAATTCTGACCCTAAGCACACTGCTAAAGCAACACTTGAGTGGTTTAAGGGGAAACATTTAAATGTCTTGGAATGGCCTAGTCAATGCCCAGACCTCAATCCAATTGAGAATCTGTGGTATGACTTAGATTGCTGTACACCAGCGGAACCCATCCAACTTGAAGGAGCTGGAGTAGTTTTGCCTTGAAGAATGGGAAAAAATCCCCGTGGCTAGATGTGCCAAGCTTACAGAGACCATACTCCAAGAGACTTGCAGCTGTAATTGCTGCAAAGCAAAGAGTGGCTCTGCAAAGTATTGACTTTTTTTTTTGGGGGGGGGTGAATAGTTATGCATGCTCAAGTTCTGTTGTCTTATTTCTTCTTTGTTTCACAAAAAATATGTTGCATCTTCAAAGTGGTAGGCATGTTGTGTAAATCAAATGATACAAAAAAAAAAAAAATCCCTTTTAATTCCAGGTTTTAAGGCAACAAAATAAGAAAAATGCCAAGGGGAGTGAATATTTTTGCAAGCCACTGTATTGATATTGTATTTGAAAATAACAATCCTTTCATACCTTGATTACATTGAGCCACGATTAGGGTTGCAAAACCAGGGAATTTATTGAAAGTTCCTGGAATTTTTCAACCCTAGACAATACAATCTTTTTGTTTGTGGGAATAATTTGGAACTAAAACAAACTTGTTGCCGACCCCTGAAATAGTGTATGATTATGTACACTAGAAGTCGTAAGTTTACATATACCTTATACTATATTCAGTTTCACAATACCTGACATTTAATCCTCGTAAAAATTCCCTGTCTTAGGTCAGTTAGGATCACCACTTTATTTAAGAATGTGAAATATAAGAATAATAGTGGAGTGATTTATTTCAGCTTTCATTTCTTTCATCACATTCCCAGTGGGTCAGAAGTTTACATACACTCAATTAGTATTTGGCAGCATTGCCTTTAAATTGTTTAACTCAGGTAAAATGTTTTGGGTTGCCTTCCACAAGCTTCCCACAATAAGTTGGGTGAATTTTGGCCCATTACTCCTGACAGAGCTGGTGTAACTGAGTCAGGTTTGTAGGCCTCCTTGCTTGCACACGCTTTTTCAGTTCCGCCCACAAATCTTCTGTAGGATTGAGGTCAGGGCTTTGTGATGGCCACTCCAATACCTTGACTTTGTTGTCCTTAAGCCAATGTGCCACAACTTTGGAAGTATGCTTGGGGTCATTGTCCATTTGGAACACCCATTTGCGACCAAGCTTTAGCTTCCTGACTGATGACTTGAGATGTTGCTTCAATATATCCACAACTTTAAATTCCTCATGATGCCATCTATTTTGTGAAGTGCACCAGTCCCTCCTGCAGCAAAGCACCACCACAACAATTTGCTGCCACCCCCGTGCTTCACGGTTGGGATGGTGTTCTTCGGCTTGCAAGCGTTCCCCTTTTCCTCCAAACATAACGATGGTCATTATAGCCAAACAGTTCTATTTTTGTTTCATCAGACCAGAGGACATTTCTCCAAAAAGTACGATCTTTGTCCCCATGTGCAGTTGCAAACCGTAGTCTGGCTTTTTTTGTGGTGGTTTTGGAGCAGTGGCTTCTTCCTTGCTGAGTGGCCTTTCAGGTTATGTTGATATAGGACTCATTTTACTGTGGATATAGATACTTCTGTACCTGTTTCCTCCAGCATCTTCACAATGTCCTTTGCTGTTGTTCTGGGATTGATTTGTACTTTTCGCACCAAAGTACGTTCATCTCTAGGAGACAGAACACATCTCCTTCCTGAGCGGTATGACTGCTGCGTGGGCCCATGTTGTTTATACTTGCGCACTATTGTTTGTACAGATGAACGTGGTACATTCAGGCGTTTGGAAATTGTTCCCAAGGATGAACCAGACTTGTGGAGGTCTACAAATTGTTTTCTGAGGTCTTAGCTGATTTCCCCATGATGTCAAGCAAAGACGCACTGAGTTTGAAGGTAGGCCTTGAAATACATCTACAGGTACACCTCCAATTGACTCAAATTATGTCAATTAGCCTATCAGACGTTTCTAAAGCCATAACATAATTTTCTGAAATTTTCCAAGCCGTTTAAAGGCACAGTCAGCTTAGTGTATGTAAACGTCTGACCCACTGGAATTGTGATACAGTGAAATAATCTGTCTGTAAACAATTGGTGGAAAAATTATTTGTGTCCAGCACAAAGTAGATGTCCTAACCAACTTGACAAAACTATAGTTTGTTAAAAAGAAATTTGTGGAGTGGTTGAAAAACGAGTTAATGACTACAACCTACGTGTAAGTAAACTTCCAATTTCAACCGTATGCATTCTCCTAACTCGCGACCACTTTGGGTCCCGACCCATAGTTTAAGAAAGACCTGCTATATGACATGGAAATGCTGGAATCCCCATGCAAAGCTTGCTACACCACATACCATTACATTTTCCCTGACTCCCTGGACCTTCTGCAATCAACGCAATGGTCAAACCCTGCAAAACAAATGGTTTCAACAGGCAACAACAGTGCAATGTGTAGAAACTAATTTGCATTTCCAGATAGACCCTTGAATGCATAAACCAATCTCACACTCAACATTCAAAATGGCTGAGGATTACACAGGTCTGTTGTAAGACATTCTGAATGCATGTACACATTTTCTTAATCCTGAAGCAAATACTGTACATCAACAGTTTGATAAATTACTTTTAGGTTTTTTGGACACTGCCATTCCGTACATTTGAAAACATCACATTTTAGTCTTTTTTTGTTATACCAACCAGAACATCATGCCCAGCATTAATTAAAACTTAATCTTAAAAGAAAGTGTCAATGGTTCAGCAGCATAGAGTGAATGCCTCAGCAGGTGAATAAACCAGCATATAAAATATTTTAGTAGCCCAACGCAGGCAGGAAGAAATCATGTAAAATGAATGATATTGAAAAACACTTTGCACATTTCATACTAAACTCAGCAAAAAAATAAACGTCCTCTCACTGTCAACTGCGTTTATTTTCAGCAAACTTAACATGTGTAAATATTTGTAAGAACATAAGATTCAACAACTGACACAAACTGAACAAGTTCCACAGACATGTGACTAACAGAAATGGAATAATGTGTCCCTGAAAAAAGTCAAAATCAAAAGTCAGTCAGTATCTGGTGTGGCCACCAGCTGCATTCAGTACTTCAGTGCATCTCCTCCTCATGGACTGCACCAGATTTGCCAGTTCTTGCTGTGAGATGTTACCCCACTCTTCCAACAAGGCACCTGCAAGTTCCCAGACATTTGTGGGGAATGCCCTAGCCCTCACCCTCCGATCCAAAAGGACCCAGACGTGCTCAATGGGATTGAGATGCGGGCTCGTCGCTGGCCATGGCAGAACACTGACATTCCTGTCTTGCAGGACGAGCAGTATGCAGGACGAACAGACGAGCACATTGGACGAGCAGTATGGCTGGTGACATTGTCATGTCTTCCCTGTAACGCACAGCGTTGAGATTGCCTGTAACAACAACAAGCTCAGTCCGATGATGCTGTGACACATCGCCCCAGACCATGACGGACCCTCCACCTCCAAATCGATCCCGCTACAGAGTACAGGTCACAGTGTAACGCTCATTTCTTCGACGATAAACACAAATCCGACCATCACCCCTGGTGAGACAAAACTGCAACTCGTCAGTGAAGAGCACTTTTTGCCAGTTCTGTCTGGTGCATCGATGGTGGGTTTGTGCCCATAGGCGACGTTGTTGCCGGTGATGTCTGGTGAGGACCTGCCTTACAACAGGCCTACAAGCCCTCAGTCCAGCCTTTCTAGCCTTTTGCGGACAGTCTGAGCTCTGATGGAGGGATTGTGCGTTCCTGGTGTAACTCGGGCAGTTGTTGTTGCCATCCTGTCCTGCAGGTGTGATGTTCGGCTGTACCAATCCTGTGCAAGTGTTACACGTGGTCTGCCACTGCGAGGACGATCAGCTGTCCATCCTGGCTCCCCGTAAGCGCTGTCTAATGCGTCTCACAGTACAGACATTGCAATTTATTGCCCTGGCCACATCTACAGTCCTCATGCCTCCTTGCAGCATGCCTAAGGCACATTCACGCAGATGAGCAGGGACCCTGGGCATCTTTCTTTTGGTGTATTTCAGAGTCCGTAGAAAGGCCTCATTAGTGTCCTGAGTTTCATAACTGTGACCTTAATTGCCTACGGTCTGTAAGTTGTTAGTGTCTTAATGACCGTTCCACAGGTGCATGTTCATTAATAGTTTATGGTTCATTGAACAAGCATTGGAAACATTGTTAAACCCTTCACAATGAAGATCTGTGAAGTTTTGGATTTTTACGAATTATCTTTGAAAGACAGGGTCCTGAATAAGGACCGTTTCTTTTTTTTGCCGAGTTTGACTTACATTATTTGTGTGCCGTTTTGTTAAATACTTTATTAATGAGTAAAATATTATGGCAAAGATGGTTCTTCTTGTATTCAACCATTTCCCATTTATAGAGATGCCCTGCACCTAACGGTCAAATCTGGGACAGGTAAACACATAATTTTGCAGGCAGTCAATAAAATACTATTGTCACACCCTTTTAGTGCAGACCTAAAACATACTGTGCTTGCTTGCCTATCTTTCACATTTTCCTTTCCAGCAGTGTTCCAGAAACTATGGTGGATGGGTAACAAGGACAGCACAGTACAGCTTGCTCTGGCTTGGCTTGTATTAGTAGTGTGAAAAGGTTCAAACTGTCCTGAGAGATTGTGGCCTACACCTGACCTAATGTAGTGTGCTGTTCTCTAGTGGTTCAGCGGTTCAGAGGATAAGCCATTGGAAGGACTCTCTGGGGACTAGGGGAGGAGGTGTGAGAGGAATAGGTCATTGCTGGGTTGACAGATAACCCAAAGCTAACTACTATGAGGAGGATATAAACTACTATTGACTCTACCAGTCAGTGATTGTAACAATAATACAAAACTGAGCGTGTACAGCAGTATGTGTTCCAGGAGTGTTTTCTCCTTTAGATCCACACAGAAAGTGGTCTGCAAGACCACAGATAGTGTCAGTCAGTTACAAAGGTCTATCACACAGAGTCTTCTACAGGGTACCCAGCTTCCTATCAGCTTTCACATCTATTTCAAATTGAACCTCAGCCTTACTAACAGCTTTAATCAGAGGAAATGTATCGTCTTGATAAATTACAACGTGAAAAACACTACACTGATCTATCTCCTGCTTTCGACTAGACTGTCTGAAAAACAGTTTCTGCTCCAGCCCTATATAATAGAATCCCATCTATTCTATAGTGGTAGAGACAGAGCTAGCTGCAGTTCTAAGAGCAAATCCTTGGCTGGCGTCTATTTCTGGCTGTATGGAGTCGATGCTGTTCAGAGATGAACTGACATTGTGCCAGTTCACTTGACACAGTGGACTAGCTGGGCTCTAATAAATCTGATTATGCACCCTCCTCCACAGTTGGACCTGCCTCTCTCCTCTATACTCCTCAGGACCCACTTGCCATCTAGCCCACTCCACATAGCTGCGGGAAGTAGGGGTGCAGTGTTTAAAGTACTTCAGTAAAAATACTTTAAAGTACTACTTAGGAAAGGACAGATACTACCTATGTTATTTGACTACTTTTACTCCACTACATTTCAAAATAAAATAATTAACTTTTTACTCCATGAATTTTCCCTGACACCCAAAAGTACATTGTTACATTTTGAATGCTTAGTAGGACTGGAAATTGGTTCAATTCACACACTTATCAAGAGAACATCCCTGGTCATCGCTACTGCCTCTGATCTGGTGGACTCACTAAACACAAATGCATTGTTTGTAAATTATGTCTGAGTGTTGGAGTGTTCCCCTTGGCTATCCATAAAATAAACAAGAAAGTTGTGCCGTCTGATTTGCTTTATAAGGAATGGGAAATTATTTATACTTTAATTTTGATACTATATTTTAACAATTACATTTAATACTTAAGTATATTTAAAACCAAATACTTTTAGAATTTTACTCATAGTAAAAGTCACCCGACTTTCACATTTTCTATTAAGGTATCTTTACCTTTACTCAAGTATGCCAATTGGGTACTTTTTCCACCACTGGTGCTGTAAATAAGATATGTTTTTAATTTTAATATATTTGCAACAAAAAAACAGTTTTCCCTTTGTCATTATGGGGTATTGTGTCTAGATGAGGATTTGTTTTAGTTAATCCAATTTAGAATAAGGCTGGGGGGGTCTGAATACTTAACGAATGCACTAATATATAAATCACACACATGCATAGAGTACCAGTCAAAAGTTTGGACACACTCAAGGTTTTTCTTTATTTTTACTATTTTCTACATTGTAGAATAATAGTGAAGACATCAAAACTATGAAATAACACATATGGAATCATGTAGTAATGAAAAAAGTGTTAAATAAATCAAAATGTTATTTGAGATTCTTCAAAGTAGACACTCTTTGCCGTGATGACAGCTTTGTACACTCTTGGCATTCTCACAATCAGCTTCAGCTGGAATGCCTTTCCAACAGTCTTGAAGGAGTTCCCACATATGCTGAGCACTTGTTGGTTGCTTTTCCTTCACTCTGCGGTCCAACTCATCCCAAACCATCTCAATTGGGTTGAGGTCAGGTGATTGTGTAGGCCAGATCATCTGATTCAGCACTCCATCACTCACCTTCTTGGTAAAATAGCTCTTACACAGCCTAGATGTGTGTTTTGGGTCATTGTCCTGTTGAAAAACAAATGATATCCAACTAAAACCAAACCAGATGGGATGGCGAATCGCTGCAGAATGCTGCGGTAGCCATGCTGGTTAAGCGTAATTTGAATTCTACATAAATCACTGACAGTGTCACCAGCAAAGCACCCCCACACCTCCATGCTTCACGGTGGGAACCACACATGCAGAGATCATCCGTTCACCTACTCTGCGTCTCACAAAGACACGGCGGTTGGAACTAATCATCTCAAATTTGGACTCATCAGACCAAAGGACAGATTTCACCAGTCTAATGTCCACTGCTCGTGTTTCTTGGCCCAAGCAAGTCTCTTATTATTGGTGTCCTTTAGTAGTGGTTTCTTTGGAGTAATTCGACCATGAAGGCCTGATTCACGCATTCTCCTCTGAACAGTTGATGCTGAGATGTGTCTGTTACTTGAACTCAGTGAAGTATTTATTTGGGCTGCAATATGAGATGCAGTTAACTCTAATGAACTTATCCTCTGCAGCAGAGCTAACTCTGGGTCTTTCTTTCCTGTGGCGGTCCTCATGAGAGCCAGTTCATCATAGCGCTTGATGGTTCATGCGACTGCACTTGAATAAACGTTCAAAGTTCTTGAAATTTCCCAGATTGATTGACCTTCATATCTTAAAGTAATGATGGACTGTCGTTTCTATTTGCTTATTTGAGCTGTTCTTCCCATAATATGGACTTGGTATTTTACCAAATAAGGCTATCTTCTATATACCATCCCTACCTTGTCACAGCACAACTGATTGGCTCAAACACATTAATTAACTTTTAACAAGTCACACCTGTTAATTGAAATGCATTGCTGGTGACTACCTCACTCCCTTCATAGAATAGCGCAAACTGGCCCTAACCAGAATAGAAAGAGTGGGAGGCCCCGGTGCAGAACTGAGAAAGAGGACATGTACATTAGAGTGTCTAGTTTGAGAAACAGACGCCTATCAAGTCCTCAACTGGCAGCTTTATTAAATAGTACACACAAAACACCAGTCTCAACGTCAACAGTGAAGAGGCGACTTCGGGATGCTGGTCTTTTAGGCAGAGTTGCAAAGAAAAAGCCATCTCTCAGACTGGCCAATAAAAAGAAAATATTAAGATGGGCAAAAATAACAGACACTGGACAGAGGAACATACTTACTATGAAACTATTTAATGAAGCTGCCAGTTGAGGACTTGTGAGGCGTCTGTTTCTCAAACTAGATACTCTAATGTACATGTCCTCTTGCTCAGTTGTGCACCGGGGCCTCCCACTCCTCTTTCTATTCTGGTTAGAGCCAGTTTGCGCTATTCTGTGAAGGGAGTAATACACAGCGTTGAACGAGATCTTCAGTTTCTTGGCAATTTCTCGCATGGAATAGCCTTAATTTCTCAGAACAAGAATAGACTGACGAGTTTCAGAAGAAAGGTCTTTGCTTCTGGCCATTTTGAGCCTGTAATCGAACCCATAAATGCTGATGTTCCAGATACTCTACTAGTCTAAAGAAGGCCAGTTGTATTGCTTCTTTAATCAGAACAGCTGTGCTAACATAGTTGCAAAAGGGTTTTCTAATGATCAATTAGCCTTTTAAAATGATCAACTTGGATTAGCTAACACAACGTGCCATTGGAACACAGGAGTGATGGTTGCTGATAATGGGCCTCTGTACGCCTATGTAGATAATCCATTAAAAAAAAAAATCTGCCGTTTCCAGTTACAATAGTCATTTACAACATCAACGTCTACACTGTATTTCGGATACATTTGATATTTTAAATGGACAAAAAATTTGCTCTTCTTTCAAAAACAAGAACATTTGTAAGTGACCCCAAACTTTTGAATGGTAGTGTATGTAATCCTGATATAGTTCTGACACACAGTGAGAAGGGGACTGTGATGCGGAGGATGCTTGGTGCTTGACAATCAGTTCCACTTTGTGATACTGTGATTCTCCACATCACAGGCTGCAGTCACTTTGACACGGCTACTTTATCTACAAACTACAAAAAGTATATTATTGGGCCTAACTCAATTGAAATGCAATATCTATCCTCCCTCGTAGTGTGTGGCACAATGAAGTTGACAACCAAATGTCTCTAAGTTGATTCTCCCTGTGTGTCACGAACATTGTTGGTCCATTTATTCCAAGGCGCAGCGTGCGTAGAGTTCCACATGTTTTAATAAATGAACCTCACCAAAACAAATACAGAAACAAACGAAACGTGAAGTAATGGAATGCTCACAGGCACTACACAAAAACAAGATTCCACAAACAGGTGGGAAAAGGCTGCCTAAATATCATCCCCAATCAGAGACAATGATAGACAGCTGCCTCTGATTGAGAACCATACCAGGCTAACATAGAAATGCAAAATCTAGAGTACCCACCCTAGTGTCACGCCCTGACCATAGTTTGCTTTGTATGTTTCGTTTGGTCAGGGTGTGATCGGAGTGGGCATTCTATGTTGTATGTCTAGTTTGTCTTTCTATGTGTTTGGCCTGATATGGTTCTCAATCAGCGGCAGGTGTTAGTCGTTGTCTCTGATTGGGAACCATATTTAGGTAGCCTGTTTTGTATTGTGGGTTGTGGGTGATTGTTTCTGTGTCTTTGTGTATGTCACCATACGGGACTGTTGCGTTTTCGTTCGTTTGTCCGTTTATTGTTTTGTAAGTTTATTCAGTGTTCTTCGTTAATAAATGTAACAATGTATTCATATCACGCTGCGCATTGGTCCTCCGATCCTTCTTACTACTCCTCCTCAGATGAGGAGGACGACGAACGTGACACCTAGTCACACCCTGACCTAAACCAAAATAGAGAATAAAAAGGATCTCTAAGGTCAGGGCGTGACAGTGTGTTTAGGACTCTTGCTGATAAATAATAAGTAATTAAAGAAGTAATTTCAGATTGTGACAAAACAAGTGTAGAGAAATATTGTACCATCTAAACCTTTGTGAAATATATTTTCAATCACCAGCTGTTTGAAGCTGGTGTCAAAAAATGAAAGTAAAAGATGCAAAAACCAAACATAAGAACGGAAAGCATAGAAATAGCACACTAGAACATATTTTAGACTTGCTTTCAATGAGAAAGACTGATCTATAACTCACATTTCTATGGGGAATTTGGTCGGTTGCCCCAAAAAGTTATATTGCAGCTTTAAAAAGGAATACTAATCCAGTGAAATGTAAAAAGTGGCCGAGGATGATAGTAGCATAGCCCGATACGTTCATGGAGAGCAGAGCTCTTTCTTAGAAAATGGCAGAGCCTGACAGATGCCAGTTAAGTCAAAATGTCCTGTATATTACATTGAGATTATTTTTTTATCAACTCTTTACTCAATTACTCCCTGCTCTGTCTCTGGACCAATTTTGACCTTTAATCAAATGTAATTCTTCTTGTTATTGTCTTTCCACAGAACAATACTTTACAATCCCACTGGGTCTCTCAAACATCGTACATATCATACGATGCATATCCCACAAACTCAGCAAAAATAGAACCGTCCCCTTTTCAGGACCCGGTCTTTCAAATATAATTCATAAAAATCCAAATAACTTCACAGATCTTCATTGTAAAGGGTTTAAACACCGTTTCTCATGCTTGTTCAATGAACATGCACCTGTGGAACGGTTAAGACACTAACAGTAACAGCTTACAGATGGTAGGCAATTAAGGTCACAGTTATGAAAACTTAGGACACTAAAGAGGCCTTTCTACTGACTCTGAAAAACACCAAAAGAAAAATGCCCAGGGTCCCTGCTCATCTGCGTGAACGTGCCTTAGGCATGCTGCAAGGAGGCATGAGGACTGCAGATGTGGCCAGGGCAATAAATTGCAATGTACGTACTGTGAGACGCCTAAGACAGCGCTACAGGGAGACAGGACAGACAGCTGATCGTCCTCGCAGTGGCAGACCACGTGTAACACCTGCACAGGATCGGTACATCCGAACATCACACCCGCGGGACAGGTACAGGATGGCAACAACAACTGCCCGAGTTACACCAGGAACGCACAATCCCGCCATCAGTGCTCAGACTGTCCACAATAGGGCTACAAGCCCTCAGTCCAACCTTTCTCAGCCTGTTGTAAGGCAGGTCCTCACCAGATATCACCGGCAACAACGTCACCTATGGGCACAAACCCACCATCGCTGGACCAGACAGGACTGGCAAAAAGTGCTCTTCACTGACGAGTCGCGGTTTTGTCTGACCAGGGGTGATGGTCGGATTTGCGTTTATCATCAAAGGAATGAGCGTTACACCGAGGCCTGTACTCTGTAGCGGGATCGATTTGGAGGTGGAGGTCTGGTCTGGGGCGATGTGTCACAGCATCATCGGACTGAGCTTGTTGTTGTTGCAGGCAATCTCAATTCTGTGCGTTACAGGGAAGACATCCTCCTCCCTCATGTGGTACTCTTCCTGCAGGCTCATCCTGACATGACCCTCCAGCATGACAATGCCACCAGCCATACTGCTCATTCTGTGCGTGATTTCCTGCAAGACAGGAATGTCAGTGTTCTGCCATGGCCAGCGAAGAGCCCGGATCTCAATCCCATTGAGCACGTCTGGGACCTGTTGGATCGGAGGGTGAGGGCTAGGGCATTCCCCCCAGAAATGTCCGGGAACTTGCAGGTGTCTTGGTGGAAGAGTGGGGTAACATCTCACAGCAAGAACTGGCAAATCTGGTGCAGTCCATGAGGAGGAGATGCACTTCTGTACTTAATGCAGCTGGTGGCCACACCCGATACTGACAGTTGCTTTTGATTTTGACCCCCCTTTGTTCAGGGACACATTATTCAATTTCTGTTAGTCACATGTCTGTGGAACTTGTTCAGTTCATGTCTCAGTTATTGAATCTTATGTTCATACAAATATTTACGCATGTTAAGTTTGAAAATAAACGCAGTTGACTGAAGATGTTTATTTTTTTGCTGAGTTTATTGTACATACAGTTGAAATCGGAAATTTACATACACCTTAGCCAAATACATTTAAACTCAGTTTCACAATTCCTGACATTTAAATCATAGTAAAAACTCCCTGTCTTAGGTCAGTTAGGATCACCACTTTCTTTTAAGAATGTGAAATGTCAGAATAACAGTTGAGAAGATTAATTTCAGCTTTCATTTCTTTCATCACATTCCCAGTGGGTCAGAAGTTTACATACACTCAATTAGTATTTGGTAGCATTGCCTTTAAGCTTCCCACAATAAGTTGGGTGAATTTTGTCCCATTCCTCCTGACAGAGCTGGTGTAACCGAGTCAGGTTTGTAGTCCTCCTTGCTCGCACAAGCTTTTTCAGTTCTGACCACACATTTTCTATAGGATTGAGGTCAGGGCTTTGTAATTGCCACTCCAATACCTTGACTTTGTGCTCCTTTGCCACAACTTTGGAAGTGTGCTTGGGGTCATTGTCAATTTGGAAGACCCATTTGCAACCAAGCTTTAACTTCCTGACTGATGTCTTGAGATGTTGCTTCAATATAGCCACATAATTTTCCTGCCTCATGATGCCATCCATTTTGTGAAGCGCACCAGTCCCTCCTGCAGCAAAAGCACCCGCACAACATGATGCTGCCACCCCCGTGCGTCACGGTTGGGATGGTGTTCTTCGGCTTGCAAGCGTCCCCCTTTTTCCTCCAAACATAAGGATGGTCATCATGGCCAAACGGTTCTATTTTTGTTTCATCAGACCAGAGGACATTTCTCCATCTCTAGGAGACAGAAGTCCACTCCTTCCTAAGTGGTATGACGGCTGCGTGGTCCCATGGTGTTTATACTTGCGTACTATTGTTTGTACAGATGAACGTGGTACCTTCATGCATTTGGAAATTGCTCCCAAGGATGAACCAGACTTGTGGAGGTCTACAATTTTTTTTCTGAGGTCTTGGCTGATTTCTTTTGATTTTCCCATGATGTCAAGCAAGGACGCACTGAGTTTGAAGGTAGGCCTTGAAATACATCCAAAGGTACACCTCCAATTGACTCAAATTATGTCAATTAGCCTATCAGAAGCTTCTAATGACATCATTTTCTGGAATTTTCCAAGCTGTTTAAAGGTACAGTCAACTTAGTGTATGTAAACTTCTGACCCACTAGAATTGTGATACAGTGAATTATAAGTGAAATTATCTGTCTGTAAACAATTGTTGGAAAAATTACTTGCGTCATGCACAAAGTAGTTGTCCTAACCGACTTGCCAAAACTATAGTTTGTTAACAAGAAAATTGTGGAGTGGTTGAAAAACGAGTTTTAATGACTCCAACCTAAGTGTATGTAAACTTCCGACTTCAACTGTATCATATCGTACATATCCCAACCACAACCCGTGGGTAAATGGCAACAAAATCAATCAGACGCAAAAACACAGTACAGGGACAAAATGGACAAAATGCAACATGTTGCAAGGACTACTGTATAAAGGGAAACCCAGATATGTGGCGAACACCGATACCTCAGTCCCAGACGAGCTAAATCCTTTTTACGCTTGCTCCAAGGAAAACATTGATCCTCCTATGAGAATCCCCGCTGCAGTGTGCTCTCTTTCTCTGTGGACGACGTGAGTAAGACTTAAGTCTGAGAATACTTTCAAAGCAGCCGGCCCAGATGGTATGGCTGGAGTATTTATAAACATATTCAACCTGTCCCTATCTCATTCTGTAATCTCCACATGTTTCAAGTTGTCCATCATTGTCCTTGTACCCAACCAAACAAAGGAAACTTGCCTAAACAGCTATCGCCCTGTAGCACTCACTTCTGTCATCATGAAGTGACTTGAGAGGCTGGTCAAGGACCAAATCAGCTCCACCTTACCTGACACCCTGGTTACCCGACACCCTGGACCCACTTCAATTTGCATTGCACCCCAACAGATCCACGGACAATTGCCACAGCACTGCATACTGCCCAATCACATCTTGACAACATGAATACCTATATGAGAATGCTATTAAATGACTACAGCTCAACTTTCAACACCATAGTCCCTTCCAAGCTAGTCATTAAGCTCATGGCCCTGGGACTGAACACCTCCCTGGTATGATCAATACCTGTTTAAAGGCCCAGCCTAGTGATCACACTCTCCGTAGCCAATGTTTTTTATTAAATTTTTTAATTTCACCTTTATTTAACAGGTAGGCCAGTTGAGAACAAGTTCTCATTTACAACTGCGACCTGGCCAAGATAAAGCAAAGCAGTGCGACACAAACAACACAGAGTTACACATGGGATAAACAAACAGTCAATAACACAATAGAAAAATCTATATACAGTTTGTGCAAATGTAGTAAGATTAGGGAGGTAAGGCAATAAATAGGCCATAATTGCGAAAAAGTTACAATTTAGCAATAAACACTGGCGTGATAGAGTAGAGATACTGGGGTGCAAAGGAGCAAAAAAATAAATAACAATATGGGGATGAGGTAGTTGGGTGGGCTATTTACAGATGGGCTGTGTACGGGTGCAATGATCGGTAAGCTGCTCTGACAGCTGGTGCTTAAAGCTAGTGAGGGAGATATGTCTCTCCAGCTTCAGTGATTTTTGCAATTCGTTCCAGTCATTGGCAGCAGAGAACTGGAAGGAAAGGCAGCCAAAGAAGGAGTTTGCTTTGGGGATGACCAGTGAAATATACCTGCTGGAGCGCGTGCTACGGGTGGGTGCTGCTATGGTGTCCTGGGAAATGTTCTTGTTACTTACAACCTCATGCTAATCGCATTAGCTTACATTAGCTCAACCGTCCGGTGGACGGGACACAGATCCCTCATGACGTTGAAAGTAACAAGAACATTTCCCAGGACATAGACATATCTAATATTGTCAGAAAGCTTAAATTCTTGTTAATCTAGCTCCACCGTCCAATTTACAGTAGCTATTACAGTGAAAGAATACCATGCTATTGTTTGAGGAGAGTGCACAATTTTGAACATGAAAATGTATTAATAAACAAATTAGGCACATTTGGGCAGTATTGATACAACATTTTGATCACAAATACGAGCCTTTTGGACCTAGACTTGGCGCTCCGGTACTGCTGCCGTGCGGTAGCAGAGAGAAAAGTCTATGACTTGGGTGACTGGAGACTATGAACATTTTTGGGGCCTTCCTCTGACAACGCCTTGTATATAGGTCCTGGATGGCAGGAAGCCAAAGAGGCTGTAGACTGGATCACCGACGACAATGAGACAGCCTACAGGGAGGAGGTCAGAGACCTGGCAGTATGGTGCCAGGACAACAACCTCTCCCTCAATGTCAGCAAGACAAAGGAGATGATCGTGGACTACAGGAAACAGAGGGCTGAGCACACCCCCATCCACATCGACAGGGCTGTAGTGGAGCAGATCCAGAGCTTCAAGTTCCTCATTGCCCACATCACTAAGGAATTATCATGGTCCACACACACAAACGCAGTCGTGAAGAGAGCACGACAACGCCTCTTCCCCCTTCAGGAGGCTGAAAATATTCGGCATGGGCCCACAGATCCTCAAAAAGTTATACAGCTCTACCCTTGAGAGCATCTTGACTGGCTGCATCACCGCTTGGTATGGCAACTACTTGGCATCCGACAGGAAGACGCTACAGAGGGCAGTGTGTACAGCCCAGTACATCACTGGGGCCGAGCTTCCTGCCATCGAGGACCTCAATGTCAGAGGAAGACCCTAAAAAAAGTGCTATCTGATGTAGGTATTAATAATATTTAGGAGGGGAAACCCTGGCAATACCTGCTTAGTTACATAGATACATCTGCAACACTGATGTCTTCTCTCTAGTCTTCTCTCTGTGAGAATGATAACGCCCATCTCTGTCCATGACTTGAAGCAATACTTTAGAGCAGGGGTGTCAAAGTCAAATGGACGGAGGGCCAAATAAAAAATTTAGCTACAAGCCGAGGGCCGGACTGTTCGAATGTTCATTGAAAAATTTTTAAATGACGCATATAGTCTAGTGAACCTAATTGAACCTACTGAAAACCTAACAAATATATTCCAATATGATCAGATAAATAAAGCAATATTTTCTTATGGCTCTGTCAGTAATCTTTAATTTTCAACAGACACAAAAGACAAATTTCCTTTATATAAAAATCCCCATAACATGAACATTAAATGAAAGAAACCGGTATTCAAGGCACCATCAGTAGCCTATATTTTCTATTTTAGCAAAAGTGGGCTAAATTTACTTCAAAGAAAAAAACAATAATAGCAATTTTCTATCATCCACTCAACTGAAATATTTTTAAAATATAATTGGATTGAAATACAATAAAATAAAGTGCAAAAATCTAGCCTTTTGTAGCCTTTGTTCCATGTCCATATTCTTGTTTTTGTCCGCGTGTTTCGTTTCATAATGTCGTCTCAGATTATACTCTTTCAGTACCGCCACACTTTCTCCACACAGAAGACACACAGGTTTTCCAGCTACCTCCGTGAACATATACTCCGACTCCCACCTTGTTTGAAACCCCCGGTTCTCAGTGTCCACCTTCCGTTTTGCCATTTTTGATGGGTATCTGAAAGTTAATTTTACTGTGATGCTGACGACTGCTGTGCCAATAAATATTGAAATGAAGCAGCCTACTGCTCGGTGCGTCACCGTTGCATTGTGGGAAATGTAGTATTGGTGCGTGTAAAAGATCTGCGGGCTGCCGGCTTGCTGCGGTCTGCGGGCCGGTTCTAATAATAAATCAAGATCATCCCAGGGGCCGTAAAAAACCTTCTCGCGGGCCGGATGTGGCCCGCGGGCCTTGACTCTGACATATGTGCTTTAGAGCAACAGTATACATCTATGAAATACTACAATTTGTCCCCTGATTAGTAGGCTATTTGATATACTAATAGGAAGAAAGTGTCGTTTGATCAAAACACTCATGTTCAACTATGCAAATAGCAAAAACTTGTTTCCAAACACTTATTGAACAGTTAAATGATTCACGAGCTATAGACACAGCATGCACTGCATTCCAAGACGAGAAAATAACAGAATACTGTCAGAAAATGTGCATGCATTCATCAATAGCTTTAACTCAAACAGCGCACAGACTATTCACGGCATGTGTAGGAGCAGCAGGCTTGGCTCCTGCTGTCTTCATCATGCTTCATATGTTGCGCTGCTGTGTGCAACGGATGTGGGTTGCTGTATCGGCGCTACAATTGTGGAATTTCAAGTGTGTGTGATACAACCATCGTGTTGGTGATTACAATGTAGCCTATTTTAAAATAATGCCTTTCGTCCAACAAACAGTTGTCAAAGAAGGTAGATAGTAGGCTAATGTGGTCCATTCCTCACCATCAGTATATTTATCAAATCAACCACTTGCTATTTGTATGGAGGAAAACATGCAACATATCGGAAAAATATTGAGAGCTTACCTTCAGTGTATTCTCAAGTCAAAATTCATGAGTGGAACGATATTCGATAAATCCTAAATGAAACAACCGTTTATGAGAAATAATAGAAGCGACTGGTGGTGGACAGTATAGGTATCAAACCGCACGAGCCTCTGCTCCATGCACCTGACAGCTCGCTCTGTTGATGCAACGCATAGAGGAGGAAAACCCACACAGCAGAAATCAAGATGCCACTAAGACCCGGCATGGCGGATGGACTAGGGACAATTAATTGTTTTTGGCTGCTAAGCTGTTGCGATGGAGACAATTGCGTAGGTAATATAGAGTATAATTATGAATTATTTATAAAAATGTTTTCCTTCAGCACATAAGAGACAATTGCCACCAAACATAGAACTGACTTCACAACAATGAATTGCTCTATCATATTTTCAACAAAACATATACACTGAGTGTACAACACATTAAGAACACCTTCCTAATATTGAGTTGCAACCCCTTTTGCCCTCAAAACAGCCTCAAACCGTCGGGGCATGGACTATAAGGTGTCGAAAGCTACCCACAGGGATGCTAGCCCATGTTGACTTAATTGCTTCCCACATTTGTTTCAAGTTGGCTGGATGTCCTTTGGGTGGTGGACCATTCTTGATACACACGGGAAACTGTTGAGCATGAAAAACCCTGCAGCGTTGCAGTTCTTGACACAATCCGGCGTGCCTGGCACCTATTACCATATCCCGTTCAAAGGCACTTAAATCCTTTGTCTTACCCATTCACCCTCTGAACGGCACACATAGGCAATCCATCAAGGCTTGAAAATCCTTCTCTAACCTGTCTCCACCTCTTCAGATGTTCCTAATGTTTTAGACACTCAGTGTATTATATTTTTGGTGATTTTAAAAATGGTTTAAAAAATATATATACATTTGTCAGAGATATGAATACTTGTGCCGAACAGATTTATGTAAACATACATCTAGACCTTGTAACATCATTATTTAGATGACTTATGTTGATAAGAACTGAGGTCGGGGCGTTCATATACTTTAGTTGAACTTTATTCAGAAGTATGCTGGCATTACATAGTTCACATGGCATATCCCTCCTGCCCGCTGGCTACTTTAAAACATGGAACTGGAATCGCACACTATGAAAAGACGGACTGGATTATGGCATAACGTTCACTACATTACAGACCTAACAAAGGAAATTGACTGTGGGCTATTAATAGCCTAATTATACAGCATTTCCTAGAGTTGTGTCCAATATAATCCCTAAAAAGCAACAGCAGATTGTTCCCATCCATTGCCAGTAATACTGATCTATGTAAGTTTGTTTTTATCTCAGCAATGTGTAAAGAGAGGGGCAGTGTATTGTGTGTTAGGGGCCCTTAGAAAATAAAATACAACATTTAGTGTGCCCAATTTTCTAATTATTATCTCACACAGTGTAGCTGTGTTACTAACTAATGTGGCAATGATTGCATGATTGAAAGCAATGCTTTACATGTTAAAGTGAAATGCTGAGGGATTACTTTCAGGACTACAAAACTCAGTGTCCTCCAGCCCCCTGCCTAAAATTCTACAGTTTTGATAGTAGTGAACCACTTACCATAATAGTATCATACAAACAATCTTTACTGTTTATGTCCAATGTGTGCTATAGCTTTACCGGTTTCATACACTGAGTGTACAAAACATTAAGAACACCTTAATATTGAGCCGCACCCCCTTTTGCCTTCAGTACAGCCTCAATTCGTCGGGGAATGGACTCTACAAGGTGTCGAAAGCATTCCACAGGGATGCTGGCCGATGTTGACTCAAATGCTTCCCATAGTTGTGTCAAGTGGGTGTCCTTTGGTTGGTGGACCATTCTTGATACACACAGGAAACTGTTTAACGGGAAAAAAAACAGCAGGTTTGCAATTCTTGACACTCAAACCGGTGCGCCTGGCACCTGCTACCATAACCCGTTCAAAAGCACTATTTTTTCTTGTCCATTCACCATCTGAATGGCACACATAACACTCCATGTCTCAATTGTCTTAAAGCTTAAAAATCCTTCTTTAACCTGTCTCCTCTCCTTCTTCTACAATGATTGAGGTGGATTTAACAGGTGGCATCCATAAGGGATCCTAGCTTTCACCTGGATTCACCTGGTCAGTCTGTCATCGAAAGAGCTGTTTTGTACACAGTGTCTCTCACACTGACATTTTTATAAAGAAACATCACATACTGTAACTATACACTCACACAGCTCAACATGCTGACCTATCAAAGCACTAGACAATAAGAGATTCTCCCATCCTGTGAGGTAATAGGGACTGTGCATGCAGAGAGGAGATGGCAGGTTATTCAGTGGAGATCAAATGGGGACTGGCATCTGCTTTGAAAACAGAGTGGGCTTGTCCACAACTGTGGCTCATTAGCTATCATGCTGTCACTATAAACAGAGGGGGACATGAAGAAAACCCATGACAACTGCAATTTAGTCCACCACTGAATTCTGCTGATAAATCAAAACTGTGAGAAACGACAACAAATTAGTTAGTGAAGATGATATAACAAAGTTTTTAAGTTTGGGACTGAAGAGAGTGAAATTAAATCTTGCTTTTTGGAGAGATTGGCATTCATTTTGTATGAACTGACCATTTAGGCTATAGTATACTCTAGATCTAAACATTTCCTGATCAAAAACAATGACATGGATGTATTTATTTTATAAGAGTATAGAAACATAAAAATGTGAGGAAAAGCATTCCACTTCGTTGTCTGTAAAGGTCAAACTGTTCTGTCTTGTCAGACTGCTGATGCCATTTCCTGTCGGTCAGAGAAATCGGCGTAGGAATCAAATATCGTAGAGAAATGAATGGGCCAAATGAGATCACGTCAGAAGATCCTTGCGTTAGTGCCATTTGTTCCCATACTCAGGCTTACTATTCCATCTGAACTGGGGACAAAAACACACATCTGTGCCATGAAAAGAGGCTAAATCACACCCTTTCAGAGCTGAGATTCCTCCGTATTGATTTTGTTCGTAGGATGAGATGTATTTTGGTAAGAAAAAAAAGCTGAATGGATAAAATCACGATAAATATGTTTGTATTTGCTTCAATTGTAAAAAGCCTCATTTAGTCTAAGTAAGATCTCAGATGGCTGCATTTTTTTACAAGAAATACAATAAACACTCACTATTAAATAATTCCTTGCAGATGTTTTAGGTTTACTCTCTGTACCAGATGCCAATTTATTTATATTCTACCCTAACAATGTTGTCTACACCATCAATGGGCTCCTGAGTAGTGAGATCTTTGTTGAAAGGTCCCCAATCATCTGTAAATCTAATTTTAGTACTCTGATTTCTACATGACACTACCCCATCCTCTCTCCCACTATAGACCCAATTAGTCATTGTCATTTGGTCCCTTGCTAATAGTTTATAGGTAGAAATGACAAATCAAGCCCTTCTTTCTGTGGGCTTAATGAGTCCTTTTCACGGAGACTTTGCGAGAGCTTGGGACTATAAGGTTCTATGTGCAAAAAGACAATTGAGATAATTGGCTTCAAAGTTCCGAACCCTCATTGGTTTGAATGGTGAGCAATTTTTTAAATTGTATTCTTTTGACCTCAACATGAACTGAGGTATTTAGAGTACTATATAGGTAGAGAACATTGAACAGAAGGCTGTCAATAACTCTGTTTGGACAGAAATGCAGATAGAACCTTATAGTCCTAAGGTCTCGTAATAGTACTGATCATCTTTAGGCCACTTACTCAACTGGAGGGCTGACGTGTGTGGTCATATCAGTACAACTAACTACAGAGGAGAGCCTCTCTTTTATGTAAATGTTTCTACACAACTTTTGACTATTTCTGGCATTCTTTGGATGGAAGGTTGGGCATCAAACATGCCTTTTTGTTTCTTTCTGTATCTAACAAGATGTGTCTAAATAAGATGAGTCACAGTATGATTTGCCCTAATATGACTTGACAATATATATATATATATATCATACTGATATTGTACAATTAAAATATCTATAATTGCTTACACAAACTATGCCGCACCCTAACAAGTGTGTGTATGTGCATTTTGCAGTGAAAAAAATTGTGGCAAAAAAATAAATAGTTCAAAGGATGCTGAAGCATAATTTAAATTATATAATCTTAAAGCAGACATTATACTTCCTACTTCCAAGATATTCTGTACTGTGTTAATTATGGATCATCTCATCCAGCCTTTGCAAGTCAAAATGCACAAAGGGATGTGTTGGCATTGAGTATGTGTGTCAGTGACAAAAACGATATAAAAGACTAGCTACAGTACATGTTGAGAAGCAACTGTCAAATATGGGGATCCAATCAGGGCTTACATAAAACACATCAATGTGTTTCTAAATAAAGAACTGGCACATGTGTGTGATTGTGTCATATGATAAATATGCTAATTTACATTCACCACAAGAGAATGGGATATCAAAATGAGTGAAATGTTGATTTATTTCTAATCAACGTTTCCGCATTGTCGGTTTTGAATTTTTCTGGTATAGAAAACTCATGAAAATAAATGTACATCTCCAACCTATATGCTTACTGCACACTGGTTAGATCCCAAACTGTATCGCATATAGCCTATTCATTATTATTTAACTCACCTGCGTCACCTTGTTAAAGTTTGGTAGGAATTATGTCAAGAAGCGATACCCAGCAATTGCCACATGTTGTAGTCATTGCTAAGAAGAGAGTAGACATATGCGACAGCCAATGTCTGTGATACATCATTGTACCAGTAGATGGAAGCAAATGCATATGACATTTTCTTGGACTTGGCATAAAGCAAAATGTCCTTTTAATGATTAAAATACACAAATCCTGAAAAAAGCATTTTAAAAGGAATATTTTGAATTACCAAAAACTATGCGTCACATTATCAACAAAATGGAATGTATAATTCATTTGCACTTGTTTCATATCAGTCAACTCACTCCAAATGACATTTTTTTTAACCTATGTTATAAAGTGACTAATAAACTGGTAGGCGCCTAAAAACAAGTTGCCAAATTATTTATGCACATCTGGCCAAATATTGTGCCAAGTCTAATTACCTGTAGGCCTACTACTGGTGACTGACGTCCTATTGTATTTGACCCTTTAAGCGCTGGAGAGGAAGAGTCTATTGCGCGTATGATATTAGGTTTTTACGCTGACAGGACGCCGACTTCAAAGGGACATCGGCAGTTCATATAAAATGCATTGCAGTTTGATTTGCAGACTTGTTTTCCGTCTGATCGATTCTGCTCTTTTCACATCTCACATGCGACAGGCTAAGTCTTCTACTAGTGGCTGAGACTACGTAGAAGAGCTCAAGGTCAGTGAAACTGGCATGCCTCGCTAACAGAAGAAACATCTATTTTCAGGATAGCACTATAAAACCCTCTCAGAGGACACCATGCTGAAGGAACTACACATTAAATGTGTGTGTAATTTACTAACAGCAAAGCTTTTGGCAAGACAACATTGTCTGGAATGCACTCACTCAACAGGTTCTCCTTCTTTCTCACCATCTGAGACAAGGTCGACTGATAGAGCAACGCTCTCCACAGTGAATGGGACCAAAGGAACGTGGTGTGATGCGGTTCATGTATTGATTCTGCTTGAACACCTGCTTTGATGACGCCAAAAGATAACGAGGCTAAACCCACCCACTTGAGGTACAGGACAACTGGTACAAGGGGAAGTCTATATAGCCTAAACCCTGACACCTGTTGTTCAAGGGTATCACAAATTGGATCCTTGCATCGAGGTCTAACCATTTGAAAGGGATTATATTTGCGTAGGAGCAGACGTCAATAATCATGTCTCATTGCTGGGGTTACGGACCATCTGACGGTGAGGCATTCAGTATCATCTGACGCTGACTGCACTTTTTGAGCTTTTGCAAACTACTAGTTGAAACTAAATTGCAACAGTTGCATGAAAGAGTAGCTCTATGCATTTCTTATCTGAAAATAAATAAATAACTGCAGTAAATACGTGTTAATATTTTCTGGTGTGTTACTGTAAATAAATAATTAGCCCAACATTGTTAGGTTATTGTCATACGTTTATGAATGTATCTGTGAGAACACAATTGGACTGTTTAGAATAGAGTGAATGATATTTCCTCTGTTTTGTCTTTGTCCTGTTTTTTCTACCATAGGACCTGACAAGTGGTGTAAGCACTTCCCCATTGCTAATGGGCCCAGGCAGTCTCCTATTAATATTATTTCTGGCCAAGCATCCTACGATTCTGCCCTGGAGCCTCTCAAACTGAACTATGACCCATCCAACTCCACAGACATTCTGAACAATGGCCATTCCTTCCAAGTTGGCTTTGTGGATGATACTGACAGTTCAAGTAAGCCTTAGAATCCATATGTAATTATATACATTACATGATTATCTCCGTTTCTCACTTCACAAAATATGACCTTCATTTTCTATACAAGTTACATTCTGATGGGTTCTGAGGTAAGGTAAGGGGCAACAAGAGAATGAGGGTTGCTGCAAACTGGTTACATATTAACTCAGTGGCTGTGTCAAACAAATATCAAACACGGTAGTGAATTAACTTCTGGATGCGCCGTCTTTGTCCATTGTGCATATAGGCTGCTGTACAGTAGATAATATTGATAGGTGACTTGAGAGCAGGCAGGTGTTTGAAAAGACGCTAGTTGTCGGGTTGTTGTCTATTGACGTGGTGCCGGGAAGCAAGCACACCTGTCTGCAGACTAGATTGTTCAAAATGAACGTTTCCTACCCTACCTTATCGTTTATTTTATAGCAGTGTATTTTACGATCAGGATAATCATCTATGAAGTAAGCATATTGCAGTATTTGCTTCCCAACGTGTTCCTTTTGAGTTGTTAGGGAGATAGTACTTTTGCACATATAACACACTGTGGCTGAGGAAAAGCACTACTCCCAATATAAGTGAACCCCAAATCAATGTAGTTATCATCATATTGCTTTCCCGGGTAAGGGGACAGTAGCTCTTCGGCTGCATCAGATTCACAACTGTCAGTGTCCATGCTAGCTGGGCTAACAACAAATGTAGAATTCCTGATGCTAGCATTGGATGTGCTCATGGAAGCAGAACAACTTGGGTCGTCGGCAGGTGTAGTACTGCTGGTAGTAGCAGTACTACCAGTAGAGCTGGTATGTGTCTCTATGGACGCGGGCATAATTTTTTTTTTTTTACCATTAACCATTTTCGAGCAAACGGAATGAGCAGCAGCTACATTTGGCTACATGCGGACCGTTAGTGGAATTCCCGCGAGGGAGTGACGGTTAATGTGATCGGATGTTAATTATTTGACTAGGCTACCTGTATTTGACATTGTGTTATTTCGCTGAACACTAGATGGTTTAAGTTTATTTTTGGCAGTGAAACGAGGCTACTCAGGCGAGAGGGAAAAAAACTCACCCAAATGTATAGCCCCGTTGGAAAATATAAATTGACTGTTTTTTAAAAATGTGAATAGAAAAAATGTGAATCACATTTTTATTTGGCGTACCCCTGAGGAATACCTGCCTTAAATCAATTCAAATGCAACAGCCTGTAACTGTAGTAGATTACTAGTAATGATCTGTCATTTGCCTGCATTTGGACACTTTGGATATTTTGAAGAGCGACATTAAAACTGTGCGTGTATGTTTGTGTGTGTCCGTGCGTTCCTGCTCGCAGCACTGACCGGAGGCCCCATCACCGGCACATACAGGCTGAAGCAGTTCCACTTTCACTGGGGAGCCAGTGATTACAGGGGCTCTGAGCACAGCGTCAATGGGATCAAGTTCCCATGCGAGGTAGGCAGTTCAAGACCTAGATTTTACAACAGGACAAGCTGTATGGCTTCAGATCAGTATTTTGATTGGCTACCTGAGCTAAACCTGACATCTTCTTTCTGTTTGTAAAGCTCCATCTGGTGCACTGGAACACCAAGTACCTCAGCTTTGGTGAAGCTGCTAGCCATCCCGATGGTCTTGCTGTAGTTGGAGTGTTTCTGAAGGTACAGATCTAATACAATTTAAATGTTTAGAATTAGTTCATATGCTATTTATACTTCCTTGTGATGTAATTCTAAAAGTAGCCTGATTCCCTTGTTTGACTGTGAATTCTTGTTTCCTATAGATTGGTGCTGCAAACCCCAGACTACAAAAGGTTCTGGATGCTCTGGAGGCCATCAAATCAAAGGTGAAATCAAAACTGACTACTACTGAAATTACGCTGTAGTGGGAATTGGATGGGAATTTTGAAGTAAGTCTTTGTTTAAACATGTCTAAATCACAATTTGTGTCTTCTGTAGGGTAAGCAAACTACGTTTTCCAACTTTGACCCCAAAACTCTGCTGCCTGACTCACTGGACTACTGGACATACAATGGCTCCTTGACCATTCCCCCTCTGCTGGAGAGTGTCACCTGGATTGTCCTGAAGGAATCAGTCAGTGTCAGCATAACCCAGGTACAATAATTTTACACAGCACCTTCATTGTCACTAATCAACTTCCTCAGTTCAGCCCCAATTCATTGACCAAGGTCAGTACTGGTGTAGCACACCCTGCCACACAGCCCCCGCGAGGTTAGAAGTACTCTAGTTTTTATAGTCAGAGAAGTTTAGCCATTCACTTAATGGACTTTCACTTTAGATGACATTATCGGGGTGGCCCATAGTGCTTATTTAGTAACTCCTGCCAGTATCATTTGAGTAGCCCACACCTCTATGAAAGTAGCCTACACCCATATTAATATACCAAGCATGTGTAGTAAAGGTATGTTCTTTCCCTATATCATGGGCTAAAAAAGTATTTGTTGCTCGATGCGGTCTTAGAACGTTCGAAGTCTGTCTGTAGATAATTTATAAAGACAATCTGTGTTCCTATGATGAAACATATCTGCAACAGTACATAGCTACTGTACACAGCAGACACCTCCCCAATTATTAGACATTAAAGAGTGGACCGTTTCTTTTATACTGTTTTTCACAATGTGTATTCATACAGTGCCTTCGGAAAGTATTCAGACCCCTTAACTTTTTCCACATTTTGTTATGTTACATCCTTTTTCTAAAATTGATTAAATTGTTTCCCCCCCTTAATCTACACACAATACCCCATAATGGCAAAGCAAAAACATGTCTAGAAATGTTGTTAATTTATTTCAAATGTAAATGTGATTTTTCACAGTTTTATAAGTATTCAGACCCTTTACGCAGTACTTTGTTAAAGTACCTTTGGCAGCGATTACAGCAGAAAGTTTTTAGGTATGACGCTACAAGCTTGGCACACCTGTATTTGGGGAGTTTCTCCCATTCTTCTCTGCAGATCCTCTCAAGCTCTGTCATGTTGGATGGGGAGCGTCGCTGCACAGCTATTTTCAAGTCTCTCCAGAGATGTTTGATCGGGTTCAAGTCCAGGCTTTGACTGGGCCACTCAAGGACATTCAGAGACTTGTCCTGAAGCCACTACTGCATTGTCTTGGCTGTGTGCTTAGGGTCATTGTCTTGTTGGAAGGTGAACCTTCGCCCCAGTCTGAGATCCTGAGCGCTCTGGAGCAGGTTTTCATCAAGGAGCTCCGTACACCTTTGCCTCGATCCTGACTAGTCTCCTAGTCCCTGCCACTGAAAAACATCCTCACATCATGATGTTGCCACCACGCTTCACCATGGGGATGGTGCCAGGTTTCCTCCAGACGTGATGCTTGGCATTCAGGCCAAAGAGTTCAAACTTGGTTTCATCAGACCAGAGAATCTTGTTTCTCATGGTCTGAGAGTCTTTAGGTACCTTTTGGCAAACTCCAAGCGGGCTGTCATGTGCCTTTTTTACTGAGCAGTGGCTTCCATCTGGCCACTCTACCATAAAGGCCTGATTGGTGGAGTTCTGAAGAGATGGTTGTCCTTCTGGAAGGCTCTCCCATCTTCACAGAGGAACTCTAGAGCTCCGTCAGAGTCACCTCCCTGACCAAGGCCCTTCTCCCCCGATTGGCCGGGGGGCCAGCTCTAGGAAAAGTCTTCGTGGTTCCAAACTTCTTCCATTTAGGAATGGAAGCCGCTGTGTCATTGGGGACCTTTTAATGCTGCAGATTTTTTTGGTACCCTTCCACAGATCTGTGGCTTGACACAATCCTGTCTTGGAGCTCTACGGACGATTCCTTCGACCTCATGGCTTGGTTTTTGTTCTGACATGCACTGTCAACTGTGGAACCTTATATAGATAGGTGTGTGCCTTTCCAAATCATGTTCAATTAATTTAATTTAACACAGGTGGACACCAATCCACCTGTAGAAACATCTCAAGGAGGATCAATGGAAACAGGAGGTACCTGAGCTCAATTTCGAGTCTCATAGAAAAGGGTCTGGATGCTTATGTAAGTAAGGTTATGTTTTTTATTTGTAACAAATGTTCATGCATTTCAAAAAAACTGTTTTTGCTTTGTAATTATGGTGTATGGTGTGTATATTGCTGAGGATTTTTATTTATTTAATCCATTTTACTGTAAAGTAACAAAATGTGGAAATAATCAAGGGGCCTGAATACTTTTCAAAGGCACTGTATACTGTATTCTTGATAGTTAATTCTAATATACCTACTACTTGTACATTGCACTTTGTTATACTGTTTATTTATACACTGTATTCTTGACATAACCCATTGTAATGTACAGTATCTACTGCTTAGTATATGTTATTGGTGTATATATGTATAGATTGTATTTGGATTACTGATAGTGTTATTTGGGTTGTTAACTGAATTAATTCTGATTTCTTATTTCTAGTTTTTGATTATTATTTGTGTACATGTTTGACATTTTTGCTGCACTGTTAGGAGCTAGTAACACAAGCATTTCGTTGCATCCGCTATAAAATCTGCTTAACTGTATACGCCACCAATAAACTTTGATTTGATTTATTATTGAAGCTCCATGCTGAGCCTTGGGGATATCAAATCCCGAAGTCCAATTTCACCAGCTGGCATTTAAATGGGTCCCCAAGGAGACTTGTTTACTGAAAGGTCAAAAAGCTGCAGTCAAAAGCATTGTCTCACATATGTCATCATTTTACATTTTACATTTAAGTCATTTAGCAGACGCTCTTATCCAGAGCGACTTACAAGTTGGTGCATTCACCTTATGATATCCAGTGGAACAACCACTTTACAATAGTGCATCTAACTCTTTTAAGGGGGGGGGAGGGGTTAGAAGGATTACTTTATCCTATCCTAGGTATTCCTTAAAGAGGTGGTGTTTCAGGTGTTTCCGGAAGGTGGTGATTGACTCCGCTGACCTGGCGTCGTGGGGGAGTTTGTTCCACCATTGGGGTGCCAGAGCAGCGAACAGTTTTGACTGGGCTGAGCGGGAGCTGTACTTCCTCAGAGGTAGGGAGGCGAGCAGGCCAGAGGTGGATGAACGCAGTGCCCTTGTTTGGGTGTAGGGCCTGATCAGAGCCTGAAGGTACGGAGGTGCCGTTCCCCTCACAGCTCCGTAGGCAAGCACCATGGTCTTGTAGCGGATGCGAGCTTCAACTGGAAGCCAGTGGAGAGAGCGGAGGAGCGGGGTGACGTGAGAGAACTTGGGAAGGTTGAACACCAGACGGGCTGCGGCGTTCTGGATGAGTTGTAGGGGTTTAATGGCACAGGCAGGGAGCCCAGCCAACAGCGAGTTGCAGTAGTCCAGACGGGAGATGACAAGTGCCTGGATTAGGACCTGCGCCGCTTCCTGTGTGAGGCAGGGTCGTACTCTGCGAATGTTGTAGAGCATGAACCTACAGGAACGGGTCACCGCCTTGATGTTAGTTGAGAACGACAGCGTGTTGTCCAGGATCACGCCAAGGTTCTTAGCACTCTGGGAGGAGTGCTATCATGAAGATAGTGTCGATTTAGGGAGGGCTACATTCAGCCATATGCATTGCTGAGGTAAAGTTAAGGTGTAGTGCAAGGCAGCAATAACCTGGGTGGAGAGAGTTTTACAGTTCTGACAGAGTATTGATGCAATGTTGTGTTGCAAAAATCCTTTCACCTACATACAGTAGGACAGTCTAGGACCCATGACTAAAGAGTGTGAGACTACAGGACAAAGAAAATTAATGCACTTTCAGAAGTTTTTGGTGATTTCACTTTTCACTGTAAATGAGAACAAGTTGAACAGTGTGTCAATTGATACTGTACACCTACATTTTGAACTACTTTTACTAGGAAATGAGACTGTATAGACTCTGCAGCCGGTCATTGTCATGGTATGCATAATAATACCAATTTAGTGAAAACATTTTCATTCTTATAGTAACCTGAATGTACACTCTATGCTTACTTGCTTATGGCTGTACGTCGATGATTACTTTGATTCCAATTGTGGGGTTTGCGCTAATGCCAAATTTACATGGCTTTGCATGCCAATACGAGACCCACATGGTTTGCCACGTGAGGTTTAGGTGAACTCTCCACCAGAGAGGGGTTCCCCTGCTGCACGCTGGTGTCATTGCGCATACTGTTCTATTCTCCACTCTTTATTCTCAAAACTTCACTCTACATTGTGATCAGTTAGACCTCTATTGGTACTAATTTGGTATTGTTTTAGGGATTATATGTTTTTATCGTTTTTAGAGAGCAGTAAGCCACAGCAACCACTTTAGCATGAGTCAAAGGCCGCAGTGTTGACATTCTGATTCTAACCATTGTATCTCTCTTTCCCTCTCTCGCGCTTGACAGATGGGTAAATTCCGCAGCTTGAAGTTCAGTGGGGACGGAGAGGCACATTGCTGCATGCAGGACAACTACAGACCCACTCAGCCTCTCAAGGGACGCAAGGTCCGCCGGTCCTTCAAGTAAACAGCCACGTGTCACGCCATCCATCTTCCCCAGGTTATATATACATCGTGTGCCATTTTAGCACATGCATTGGTGTCAGAATCTGCTAATTGTTAACCCCATTGACAAAACGATCAGTAAATACTACAAAATAGAACATGTAAACCTAAACCAATGCAATTTAATAACAAGAGCCAGTGCAGATGAGATTCATGCGCTGGTATGGATGGACAGCAGCTCCTGTACTTTATACCCATGGCCTGCCAGCCCCTCCTGTAATCCCTGACGATCAGCCTCAGGATCACCCCAGATTAATGTCATTTAGCTGCTTGCCTGCCCCTGCAATAACAGATGACAGTCAGTCAGTCAGAGATAGAGGCCTTTAATGGTATAATACTACAGGGCTTTTTTCTTCTTCTCTACTCTCAATAAGCACAAACAGTTGCTATGCAAGAGATGGAATCTTGAATGAATCCTTAAACACTTTCCATTTTTGTATTGTATCCTCACATCGTCATCAATGTATTGTTTGATTTTGTCGCTTTAGATTACAGGTCCATGCCAAAAATAAGAGATGCAATTTAAGTTTTATATATATATTTTTGTACTCATAACTTACCTCTCTACCTACCGTCACCCCAGTGCCTTATCGTTGTCTTAAAATCATGAGTGAAAGAAAATGTTGTGTGAGGTGTCATTATGTCATCCAAGTCCCATCCACTATAATGAAATCCTGTGTTGTTAATATCGGTAACCTTTTATGAACTCAATGTTTATGGAATGACACATCTGTTGGAAAGCTTTGCACATTTTTTGGGGTATATTGAATTACCACACTACAGAAATGTCAGTTGCCCTTTGGCTGTGTGGGATCAGCCTTACCCAGCTAGGGAAACAGAGACCCCACTGTTGATAATCAGACATCTTCCTTTTAAGTATAGACAGAAGACCTATTTTGCAGTCATGTGCCCTTAACAAGGAACTATTGACCTATGAATTCTCCACCTCTGTGATTCAGGACAAGTTAATCAATCACGTTGTGTGGTACAAACAACAGTCACTCCAATTAAATATGTCTTTGTGATTAACCCATTCACATCCTTGTACAATATCAATATGTGCCTCAGAGCAAATTACTTTTGGTGTAAATGCTTGGATTTTGGTGTCAACATAGTTAGTAAAAGTGTCTAGACAGGCCACATTGAAATGTTAAGATTATCGTACTTCCAGTGTCAATCAAAGTTGTGATTTTGAGAAAATGTAAAAAAAAAAATTTTTAAATGACTTCAGCATATCTATGTTGAAAAGCATATAGTATTGTTCTTTGACCTGTTCTAAACCCAAATATGCCTAATATATGATTCAACTCAGTTGTTTGTGACGTACAGCCATTTCTGAATAGTACTATATTTAGTATTTGGACACATGGGGTTACTGTTTTTTACACATTTCAAGAATTAAGTCATGTGAATACAATCAAATGATCAGAATAATTTTTGGTATATAGATTGTCTGGACCAATATACACTGCATATACACAACCTGCTCTTTCCATGACATAGACTGACCAGGTGAAAGCTATGAACCCTTATTGATGTCACCTGTTAAATCCACTTCAATCAGTGTAGATGAAAGGGAGGAGACATGTTAAAGAAGGATTTTTAAGCCTTGAGACAATTGAGACATGGATTGTGTATTTGTGCCATTCAGAGGGTGAATAAGCAAGACAAAATATTAAAGTGCCTTTGAACGGGGTATGGTAGTAGGTGCCAGGTGCACCGATTTGAGTGTGTTTTTTTTTTTTTTTTTTATTGGGGTGGATCAGCTTAATATTGCGGAAAGAATGTTGCTTCCAATGTAATTGTCTGCATCATTTCCAATCCCCCATATTTTTTTGGGTAAATATATATATCCATACACGCATGCATACATATATACATATATACATACACATACCTATATAGACATACATACTTTTTTAAAGAATATACCTTTATTATTATTCCCCGCAACCCTACCACCGCTCCCCCAATTGGAGTAAACTAATAAACACTTCTGCTTTTACCTTCAATTTATACATCTTATACCTATTTTACAGACACAGACTACTTTATAATAGTTCTCTTGTTTGTTCTTAGTCCTTCCTCTATTTCTGTTGTCCATCCAATTTTATTTCCACTTGTAACTGTGCTATTTCACAAAAGCTCCGCACCTATACACATTTCACAGATCCCGTATGCCCTACATTGTTTATCTTGTTATTAGTCCCAATTTGAGTGTGTTAACTGCAACACTTAGTTTTTCACACTCAACAGTTTCCCATGTGTATCAATAATGGTCCACCAGCCAACTTGACAACTGTGGGAAGCATTGAAGTCAACATAGTCCACCTCAATGCCCCAACGAATTGACTGTTCTGAGGGCAAAAGGGGGAAGGTGTTCTTAATGTTTTGTGCACTCATTGTAGTTGTCTATTTGTATTATTTAAGGATCCCCACACTCCTGGGGTCTTGCAACATTAAGGCAGATATATAGCATTTTAAATATTACATTTCTTAACACTTTACCCAATACATTTAGCGTGTTCCTTCAGGCCACTACTCCACTATCACATATTTACAATACAACATCCATGTGTACATGTGTGTGTGTGCCTTATGAGTATCTGTGCCTGTGTGTGTGTCTCTTCACAGTCCCCGCTGTTCCATCAGATGTATTTGTATCTTTAAAAAAAATTGTTTTATCTGATTCTACTGCTTGCATCAGTCACCTGATGTGGAATAGAGTTCCATGTAGCAATGGCACTATGTAGTACTGTGCACCTCCCATAGTCCTGTGCACCCCCCCATAGTCTGTTCTTGACTTGGAGATTGTGAAGAGACTTGCTGGCATGTCTTGTGGGGTATGCATGGGTGTCCGAGCTATCTGCTAGTAGTTTGAATGCACCGCGGTGTCTGTTTAGCATGTAAACACTTCTTACAAAAACAAGCAGTGATGAAGTCAATCTCTCCTCCACTTTGAGTCATGAGAGTTTACATGCATATTAGTGTTAGCTATCCATGTATATATAAGGGCAAGGCGTGCTGCCCTTTTCTGAGCCAATTGTAATTTTCTCTTTGTGGCACCTGACTACACGACTGAAAAGTGCGACAAAATTAGGGACTGCCTTGTTGATAGTGTCGTTAAGGCAGAGCAGCACTTTATTATGGACAGACTTCTCCCATCTTAGCTATTGTTGTATCAACATGTTTTGACCATGACAGTTTACAATCTAGGGTTACTTACTCAATTTCCACATTGTTTATTACACTATTTAGTTGAGGTTTATGGTTTAGCAAATTATTTATCCCAAATACAATGCTTTAGATTGAAATATTTAGGACTAAGTTATTCCTTGCCACCCATTCTGAAAATAACTGCAGCTCTTTTTTAAGTTGCAGTGATTTAACTCGCTGTAGTAGCTGATGTGTTGAGTCATCCACATACATAGACACACTGGCTTTACTCAAAGCCAGTCACATGTCATTAGTAAAGATTGAAAAAAGGGGTCGACCGCTGCCCTGAGGAATTCCTGATTCTACCTGGATTATGTTGGAGAGGCTTCCATTAACCCTTTGCCATGTACAATCACATATTTGTGATCATTGTTGACTGGTCCCTGCAGCATACCATCACAAATATGTGATTGGAACAGTAGTAACAGAACATATGATGAAACAAACTTGTCTAAACAGCATTGTTTTCTGAAAAGCATCTAAACAATGTTTTGTACTGCTGGGAAATAAAGGTCTTCACAACTTTATTAATCAATTTCACCTTTTATTGGAAAAGATAAATGCGAACATCATCCAAATATCACACAGAACATATCCACAGCTAAACTCATTCCATAAACCAGTCTAAATAACAGGTTGCGCTAACAAAAAACAAAACAGTTAGCGACCTAACAGCTAGACTTGTTTACAATTTACCACATCTCTGGTGAGCACAAGGGAGAAATGTAATATGGTTTAGAAAAGAGATGGGTGTCAGCTAAGCTAACAGCAGCTAAATTCTTTATGATGGTAGCTATGTTTGTTTATGTTTGACAAGTGAAACTCCCAAATCCCAGAATGCCATTCACTATAAGATGCAAATAAAGATGGCTGCGCCCATTGCCTGAAAATATTAACTTAATTTGTCCACTTTTCAGCATATTACAAATCTTCAATGTACTTGTTACAGTGTACACAAGAACCGGAGCACATGACATGACAAGTAATTTACCATTTTTGACAAATCACAAAGCAATTATAATGTTATCCCCTCACAGATCATCACACCAAATACAAGCCTACTGTAACGACCTGGGTGTCGGGGGGTGTGAAGTCAGACGCAGGAACAGCAGAGCTTCAATACGTTGAATCTTTAATGCCCAACTGGCAAACAAAAATGTCCAACACGGACTTACTGGGTGTCATAAACAACTGTCCAAAAACACGGGAGACAAACCCAGTCCACAATACATAACCCACTCCCGAAATCCAAAGCTACAAACGAACAATCCCGCACAAAGAAGCGTACGGGCTGGCTGACTAATAAAGCCACACTAATTACCAATTACCTAAACACAGGTGATACAAATAAACACATAAGGAGGGGGAGGAAAAAGAGTCAGTGGCAGCTAGTAGGCCGGTGACGACGACCGCCACCCGAACGGGAAGGAGAGCCTGCCTCGGTTGAAGTCGTGACACCTACTGCCTAGCCTAACCGTAGTGTGAAAGTTAAACAGGGATGAAACCATTTTAGGGGGGTTTGTGGGGATAGAAATGGAGGGAGGTATCGTGGAGGGATGTGATGCAGGAAATATTACTATGATGAGGGATTTATCAATAAAATGGGGGGCAAACACAGGAGAAGTTTATACGCTAAATAAAAATAAAACCCCTGGAAAGGGGGGGTCTGAGCTGGCAACCCTGAGGTACCATAGCCACAATCTGATGCCGGGTTCAAGACAACTGCAACTCGGGGAAAAATGAGCTCTGAATGGGCAAAATCGTTTTGAACGGTCATCCAACTCGGAATTCCAGCTCGGGAACTTGGTCCTCTTTATAGAGCTCCGACCTTCTGACCTGAAGTTCACTGACGTCATTTATTTTATTTATTTATTTTTCACCTTTATTTAACCAGGTAGGCAAGTTGAGAACACGTTCTCATTTACAATTGCGACCTGGCCAAGATAAAGCAAAGCAATTCGACACATACAACAACACAGAGTTACACATGGAGTAAAACAAACATACAGTCAATAATACAGTAGAAAAATAAGTCTATATACAATGTGAGCAAGTGAGGTGAGATAAGGGAGGTAAAGGCAAAAAAAGGCCATGGTGGCGAAGTAAATACAATATAGCAAGTAAAACACTGGAAGGGTTGATTTGCAGTGGAAGAATGTGCAAAGTAGAGATATAAATAATGGGGTGCAAAGGAGCAAAATAAATACAGTAGGGAAAGAGGTAGTTATTTGGGCTAAATTATAGATGGGCTATGTACAGGTGCAGTAATCTATGAGCTGCTCTGACAGCTGGTGCTTAAAGCTAGTGAGGGAGATAAGTGTTTCCAGTTTCAGAGATTTTTGTAGTTCGTTCCAGTCATTGGCAGCAGAGAACTGGAAGGAGAGGCGGCCAAAGGAAGAATTGGTTTTGGGGGTGACAAGAGAGATATACCTGCTGGAGTGCGTGCTACAGGTGGGTGCTGCTATGGTGACCAGCGAGCTGAGATAAGGGGGGACTTTACCTAGCAGGGTCTTGTAGATGACCTGGAGCCAGTGGGTTTGGCGACGAGTATGAAGCGAGGGCCAGCCAACGAGAGTGTACAGGTCGCAGTGGTGGGTAGTATATGGGGCTTTGGTGACAAAATGGATGGCACTGTGATAGACTGCATCCAATTTATTGAGTGGGGTATTGGAGGCTATTTTGTAAATGACATCACCGAAGTCGAGGATTGGTAGGATGGTCAGTTTTACAAGGGTATGTTTGGCAGCATGAGTGAAAGATGCTTTGTTGCGGAATAGGAAGCCAATTATAGATTTAACTTTGGATTGGAGATGTTTGATGTGAGTCTGGAAGGAGAGTTTACAGTCTAACCAGACACCTAGGTATTTGTAGTTGTCCACATATTCTAAGTCAGAGCCGTCCAGAGTAGTGATGTTGGACAGGCGGGCAGGTGCAGGCAGCGATCGGTTGAAGAGCATGCATTTAGTTTTACTTGTATTTAAGAGCAATTGGAGGCCACGGAAGGAGAGTTGTATGGCATTGAAGCTCGCCTGGAGGGTTGTTAACACAGTGTCCAAAGAAGGGCCAGACGTATACAGAATGGTGTCGTCTGCGTAGAGGTGGATCAGCGACTCACCAGCAGCAAGAGCGACATCATTGATGTATACAGAGAAGAGAGTCGGTCCAAGAATTGAACCCTGTGGCACCCCCATAGAGACTGCCAGAGGCCCGGACAACAGACCCTCCGATTTGACACACTGAACTCGATCAGAGAAGTAGTTGGTGAACCAGGCGAGGCAATCATTTGAGAAAGCAAGGCTGTCGAGTCTGTCGATGAGGATGTGGTGATTGACAGAGTCGAAAGCCTTGGCCAGGTCAATGAATACGCTGCACAGTATTGTTTCTTATCGATGGCGGTTAAGATATCGTTTAGGACCTTGAGCGTGGCTGAGGTGCACCCATGACCAGCTCTGAAACCAGATTGCATAGCGGAGAAGGTATGGTGGGATTAGAAATGGTCGGTAATCTGTTTGTTGACTTGGCTTTCGAAGACCTTAGAAACACTCTTGACCCTGTAGCAGTTTGGGTCAAGAGTGTCCCCCCCTTTGAAGAGGGGGATGACTGCAGCTGATTTCCAATCTTTGGGAATCTCAGACGACACGAAAGAGAGGTTGAACAGGCTAGTAATAGGGGTGGCAACAATTTCAGCAGATCATTTCAGAAAGAAAGGGTCCAGATTATCTAGCCCGGCTGATTTGTAGGGGTCCAGATTTTGCAGCTCTTTCAGAACATCAGCTGACTGGATTTAGGAGAAGGAGAAATGGGGAAGGCTTGGGCGAGTAGCTGTGGGGGGTGCAGTGCTGTTGACCGGGGTAGGGGTAGCCAGGTGGAAAGCATGGCCAGCCGTAGAAAAATGCTTATTGAAATTCTCAATTATAGTGGATTTGTCGGTGGTGACAGTGTTTCCTATCTTCAGTGCAGTGGGCTGCTGGGATGAGATGTTCTTATTCTCCATGGACTTTACAGTGTCCCAGAACTTTTTTGGGTTTGTGTTGTAGGACGCAAATTTCTGGTTGAATAAGCTAGCCTTGGCTTTTCTAACTGCCTGTGTATATTGGTTTCTAGCTTCCCTGAAAAGTTGCATATCACGGGGGCTGTTCGATGCTAATGCAGAACGCCATAGGATGTTTTTGTGTTGGTTAAGGGCAGTCAGGTCTGGAGAGAACCAAGGGCTATATCTGTTCCTGGTTCTAAATTTCTTGAATGGGGCATGCTTATTTAAGATGGTGAGGAAGGCATTTTTTTTAAATAACCAGGCATCCTCTACTGACGGGATGAGATCAATATCCTTCCAGGATACCCCGGCCAGGTCGATTAGAAAGGCCTGCTCGCTGAAGTGTTTCAGGGAGCGTTTGACAGTGATGAGTGGAGGTCGTTTGACCGCTGACCCATTATGGATGCCGGCAATGAGGCAGTGATCGCTGAGATCTTGGTTGAAAACAGCAGAGGTGTATTTAGAGGGCAAGGTGGTTAGGATGATATCTATGAGGGCGCCCGTGTTTACGGGCACTTTGGGGTGGTACCTGGTAGGTTCATTGATAATTTGTGTGAGATGGAGGGAATCAAGCTTAGATTGTAGGATGGCTGGGGTGTTAAGCATGTTCCAGTTTAGGTCGCCTAGCAGCACGAGCTCTGAAGATAGATGGGGGGCAATCAGTTCACATATGGTGTCCAAAGCACAGCTGGGGGCAGATGGTGGTCTATAGCAGGCGGCAACGGTGAGAGACTTGTTTTTAGAGAGGTGGATTTTTAAAAGTAGAAGTTCAAATTGTTTGGGAACAGACCTGGATAGTAGGACAGAACTCTGCAGGCTATCTTTGCAGTAGATTGCAACACCGCCCCCTTTGGCCGTTCTATCTTGTCTGAAAATGTTGTAGTTAGGGATGAAAATGTCAGAATTTTTGGTGGTCTTCCTAAGCCAGGATTCAGACACGGCTAAAACATCCGGGTTGGCAGAGTGTGCTAAAGCAGTGAATAAAACAAACTTAGGGAGGAGGCTTCTAATGTTAACATGCATGAAAACAAGGCTATTACGGTTACAGAAGTCATCAAAAGAGAGCGCCTGGGGAATAGGAGTGGAGCTAGGCACTGCAGGGCCTGGATTTACCTCTACATCACCAGAGGAACAGAGGAGGAGTAGTCATGTAGTCATGATTTGGCCTCGTATTTTTCACAGTTCCCAGTTGTCTTGAAAGCACCATATGTCAGTCGAGTGAACTATCCCTTGTTATAACATCTTTGGTCTGACAGACACTTACATGACAACCAGAATGCATTGTATGATGTCAACAAACATGGCACCACACATAGCTGGAAAATAGCTCAGCAATAGCTCATCATAATCAGTACAATCTCAGAAAAGATTACAATCTATGCAAGAATCGGAATGCATGATTTGGAACCAGAACTTGAAAACGTGAATAAAGCAGTAAATGATCGTGGATGTCAGGAAACAGCAGAGGGAGCACCCACCTATCCACATCGACGGGAAAGCAGTGGAGAAGGTGGAAAGTTTTAAGTTCCTCGGTGTACACATCACAGACAAACTGAAATGGTCCACCAACACAGACAGTGTGGTGAAGAAGGCGCAACAGCACCTCTTCAACCTCAGGAGGCTGAATAAATGTGTCTTGTCACCTAAAACCCTCACAAACTTTTACAGATGCACAATTGAGAGCATCCTGTCGGCCAGTATCACCACCTGGTAAGGCAACTGCACTGCCCACAACTGCAAGGCTCTCCAGAGGGTGGTGCGGTCTGCACAATGCATCACTGGCGGCAAACTACCTGCCCTCCAGGACACCTACAGCACCCGCTGTCACAGGAAGACCAAAAAGATCATCAAGGACAACAACCACCCGAGCCACTGCCTGTTCACCCCACTACCATCCAGAAGGCGAGGTTAGTACAGGTGCATCAAAGCTGGGACCGAGACTGAAAATCAGCTTCTATCTAAAGGCCATCAGACTTAAACAGCCATCACTAACACAGTGAGACTGCTGCCTACATACAGACTTGAAATCATTGGTCACTTTAATAAATGGATCACTAGTCACTTTAATAGTGCCACTTTAATAGTGTTTATGTATCTTGCATTACTCATCTCATACTGTATTTTATAACATCTATTGCATCTTGACTATGCCGCTCTGTCATTGCTCATCCATATATTTATATGTATATATTCTTACTCCATCCCTATACTTAGATTTGTGTGTATTAGGTAGTTGTTGTGGAATTGTTAGATTACTAGATTAGATTACTTGTCAGAAATTACTGCACTGTCGGAACTAGAAGCACAAGCATTTCACTACACTTGCAATAACATCTGCTAACCATATGTATGTGACCAATACAATTTGATTTGATTTGAAATACATTATGTTGCATACATACGTACAGCATGCTACAGTAGAAACAACATGATATACAGAAAATAAAAAAACGTTTGTGCAAGTTCTGACTAGAGATGTGCAATGTCTTCATACTTGATCTGGGGAAACACTGGGGAAGTGCTTGGTCTCTCGTTGAAGAGAGAAGTATGTCCGGCTCAGTAAAGCCTCAAACATAAATTGTCCGCAACAGTGAAATGAGGAGGCGGATCACACCTCAATTCAAACTGTCGTTAGAAAATCCAAGTTGTTCAAAAAAAATGTTAAATGGACAAGTTGAAACAGAGCCTATAGATAATTAGCAGGCAGAGTTCCTTGGTTTGAGGGCAGCGCAGGTTAACTGTTGTGTTGAGTAACAATCACATTTTGGAACAGTGAGTGCATTCTGACATCATACACATAAAAAAACTCACGCTGTGGCAACCGTTAGAGACATTTGGAACTCAAACGTGAAAAGGTTAAAGAACACCCTCTGTGTTCTGTTAGACAGGTAACTCTTTATCCACAATATTGCAGGGGGTATAAAGCCATAACACACACGTTTTTCCATCAGCAGACTATGATCGATAATCTCAAAAGCTGCACTGAAGTCTAACGAAACAGCTCCCACAATTTCTCTCAGCCAATCATCAGTAATTTGTGTAAGTGCCGTGTTTGTTGAATGTCCTTCCCTATAAGTGTGCTGAAAGTCTGATGTCAATTTGTTTATAGTAAAATAGCATTGCATCTGGTCAAACACACTTTTCCCAAAAGGTTTACTAAGGGTTGGTAACAGGCTGATTGGTCGGCTGTTTAAGCCAGTAAAGGGGGCTTTACTATTCTTAGGAAGCGGAATTACTTTTGTTTCCCTCTAGTCCTGAGGGCACACACTTTCTAGTAGGCTTAGATTAAAGACATGGCAAATAGGAGTGGCAATATCATCCGCTATTATCCTCAGACCCCGGTGGCTTGTCATTGTTGATAGACACATTTTTTTCACTTCTTCCACATTTTATGGAATCCAAAATTACAATGCTTGTCTTTCATCATTTAATCAGTTATACTTGGATGTGTAGTATCAGCGTTTGTTGCTGGCATGTCATGCCTAAATTTGCTAATCTTGCCAATGAAAAAATCATTACAGTAATTGGCAATATCAGTGGGTTTTTTTGACGAATGAGCCATAGAGATGGCGCTGGATGAGATGGCTGCCGTTTTACAGGCTCCTAACCAATTGTGTTATTGTGTGTTTTTTTGCGTTATTTGTAACTTATTTTGTACATAATGTTTCTGCCACCGTCTCTTATGACCGAAAAGAGCTTCTGGATATCAGGACAGCGATTACTCACCTCGTACTGGACAAAGATTTATTCTTTAAGGATTCGGACGCAAAGGATTTACTTCAGACACACGTAAAGGCCCAAAATCCCCGTCATTCGCATGAAGAAGAGACGGAGATATCTGGGACGTAGGTCGGGGTGCCTTGTAAGGATCCGAGGGCGAATGCGTAATCCGCTTCTAACATCAGTCCTATTAGCCAACGTGCAATCACTGGATAATAAAATGGATGAGCTCCGATCAAGACTATCCTACCAACGGGACATTTAAAAATTCTAATATCTTACGTTTCACAGAGTCATGGTTTAACGACGAGATGGATAACATACAGCTGGCTGGGTTTACGGTGCATCGGCAAGATAGAACTGCTGCCTCCGGTAAGACGGGGTGGCGGTCTGTGTCTATTTGTAAATAACAGATGGTGAACGAAATCGAATAATAAGGAAGTCTCAAGGTTTTTCTCGCTTAAGGTAGAGAATCTCATGATAAGCTGTAGACCACACTATTTACCAAGAGAGTTTTCATTTATATTTTTCATAGCTGTCTGTTTACCACCACAAACTGATGCTGGCACTAAGACCGCATTCAATGAGCTGTATAAGGCCATAAGCAAACAAGAAATTCTCATTCAGAGAGTGGCCGGGGACTTAATGCAGGGAAACGTAAATCTGTTTTACGTAATTTCTACCAGCATTTTACATGTGCAACCAAAGGAAAAAAAACTCTAGAACACCTCCCTCTGCAACTGGATCCTGGACTTCCTGACGGGCTGCCCCCAGGTGGTAGGTAAGAACACATCTGCCATGCTGATCCTCAACACAGGGGCCCCTCAGGGGTGCGTGCTCAGTCCCCTCCTGTTCTCCCTGTTCACCCATGACTACATGCCCAAACACGACTCCAACACCATCATTAATTTTGCAGACAACACATCAGTGGTAGGCCTGATCACCGACAACGATGAGGTAGCCGAAAAAGGAGGTCAGAGACCTGGCAGTGTGGTGCCAGAATAACAACCTCTCCCTCAATGTGATCAAGACTAAGGAGATGATTGTGGACTACAGGAAAGGTGGACCGAGCACGCCCCCATTCTTATTGACAGGGGCTGTAATGGAGCAGGTTGAGAGCTTCAAGTCCACATCACCAACGAACTATCATGGTCCAAACCCACCAAGCCAGTCGTGACGAGGGCACAACAACGCCTATTCCCCCTCAGGAGACTGAAAAGAATTGGCATGGGTCCTCAGATCCTCAAAATGTTCTACAGCTGCACCATTGAGAGCTTCCTGACTGGTTGCATAACCACCTGGTATGGTAACTGCTTGGCCTCCGACCGCAAGGCACTACAGAGGGTAGTGCGTACGGCCCAGTACATCACTGGAGCCAAGCTTCCTGCCACCCAGGACCTCTATACCAGGCGGTGTCAGAGGAAGGCCCTAAAATGGTTCTCTCTGCTAGCGCATGGTATGCGGTTCCGGAGCTCCAAGTCTAGGTCCAATAGGCTTCTTAACAGCTTCTACCCCCAAGCCGTAAGACTCATGAACAGCTAATCAAATGGCTACCCGGACTATTTGCATAGTCACTTTACCTCTACTTACATGTACATATTACCTCAATTACCTCGACTAACCTGTGACCTCACATATTGACTCTGTACCGGTCCCTCCTGTATATAGCCTTGCTTCTGTTATTTTATTGTTGCCCTTTAATTATTTGTTATTTTTCTATTTTCTTTTTTCTATTTACATTTTTTATTTATTTTTTACAACATTTTATTTGAGTAAATACTTTAACAAATACTCTTAAAACTGCATTGTTGGTTAAGGGCTTGAAAGTAAGCATTTCACTGTAAGGTGAAATACCTGTTGTATTCGGTGCATGTGACAATAACATTTTATTTTATTTGATATGATTCAATGAATGTTGCAGTTGAGGTTGCCTTTTTGCCAAAAATTTCACTTAAGGTGCTGCAAAGCATGTTATTATCATTGTTTATGTCATTTATCTGTGTTTCATTGTATACAGTGCCATCGGGAAAGTATTCAGACCCCTCGACTTCGACAGTTTGTTTACATTACAGCCTCATTCTAAAAAGGATTAAAACATGTCTCAACAATCTACACACAATACCCCATAATGACAAAGCAAAAACCGGTTTTTAGACATTTTTGCACATTTATATTAAAAAAACAAAAAAAATACCTGATTTACATAGGTATTCAGACCCTTTGTTATGAGACTTGAAATTGAACTCAGGCGCATCCTGTTTCCATTGATCATCCTTGAGATGTTTGTACAACTTGATGGAGTCCATCTGTGGTAAATTCAATTGATTGGCCATGATTTGGAAAGGAACACACCTGTCTATATAAGGTCCCACAGTTGAAAGTGCATGTCATAGCAAAAACCAAGGAATGAAGTCGAAGGAATTGTCCGTAGAGCTCCGAGACAGGATTGTGTCGAGGCACAGATCTGGTCAGGGAGGTGACCAAGAACCCGATGGTCACTTTGACAGAGCTATAGAGTTCCTCTGTGGAGATGGGAGAACCTTCCAGAAGGACAACCATCTCTGCAGCACTCCACCAATCAGGCCTTTATGGTAGAGTGGCCAGACGGAAGCCACTACTCAGTAAAAGGCACATGACAGCCTGCTTGGAGTTTACCAAAAGGCACCAAAAGACTCTGACCATGAGAAACAAGAATATCTGGTCTAATGAAACCAAGATTTAACTTTTTGGCCTGAATGATAAGCGTCACGCCTGGAGGAAACCTCAAACCATCCCTACGGTCAAGCATGGTGTTGGCAGCATCATGATGTGGGGATGTTTTTCAGAAGCAGGGACTGGGAGATTCGTCAAGATCAAGGCAAAGATGTACGGAGCAAAGTAGAGAGATCCTTGATAAAAACCTGCTCCAGAGCGCTCAGGACTGCAGACTGGGACAAAGGTTCACCTTCCAACAGGACAACAACCCTAAGCACACAGCCAAGACAACACAGGAGTAGCTTCGGGACAAGTCTCTGAATGTCCTTGAGTGGCCAAGCCAGAGCCCGGACTTGAACCCAATCGAACATCTCTGGAGAGACCTGAAAATAGCTTTGCAGCGACGCTCCCCATCCAACCTGACAGAGCTAGCTAAACATTGTGTCAGCATCCGGCAGTGATCAGCTTGGTGGTTGTATAGTAACGGCGTCACCAACCCGAATTCTAATCGAGCTGGCGCCATGTTGTGAAACTGGGCTGTGCTGGCTCGGGTTTCACTTGACCCAGCTCAAATTTTAAGTGCAAGTGAAAACGGGGCTTAAGTTTTTGTCTAACTTGTTGGGAAAGTGATCAAAACGGCAGCTGTTTCATGAAGTTAGGAAGAAAAGCAGTTATCTGGTTCTAAAACAGCTGCACCGTTTGATTGGTAGAATATATTCCTGTTCTGATTTGAAAAGCAGCGAAGTAGAGGAAGATTTCATATGCTCTAAATTGGTGCAGGTATATTGTATAGATACAAATAAATGTTGATATTTGCATTTTGCAATGCATTAAATGTCTTTGAATTAATACATTACTTCATATTTTTTTGTCTGCTGTCATTTTACTTGGCTGAAATATGAAAATATGAAATATTTTCCCACAGACCCTTCTCAGTACATGATAGGTACAGTTCTGGCAGGCCATGACAATTTCAAAGAACATAATCTAGATCAGGTATGGAAGTCGCATGACCAGTTTCACAGCTCAAGGCAAGAACACACCCTATGATAGGTGTGGAGATTGCATGACCAGTTTCACAGCTCCAGGCAAGAACACACCCCTTGGCCAGGTATGGAGATTGCATGAACAGTTTTACACAGTCAACTTCAGATGCATTTTAGTGGATTTCGTCAATTAAAACTTAGTGTCTCATTTGTTCGTATTACTGTGCAGCTAGAACTAGGATCCAATATAAACAGGGTACAGTGAGGGCCGGAATTATTGGATCCCTTGATAAAGATGAACCAAAAAGACTGTAAAATAAATAATACAAATACGAAGGTATATTGTACAGCTGAAGTCAGAAGTTTACATACACTTAGGTTGGAGTCATTAAAACTCATTTTTCAACCACTCCACAAAATTCTTGTTAACAAACTATAGTTTTGGCAAGTCGGTTAGGACATCTACTTTGTGCATGACACAAGTCATTTTTCCAACAATTGTTTACAGACATATTATTTCACTGTATCACAATTCCAGTGGGTCAGAAGTTTACATACACTAAGTTGACTGTGCCATTAAACAGCTTGGAAAATTCCAGAAAATGATGTCATGGCTTTAGAAGATCCTGATAGGCTAAATGATATGATTTGAGTCAATTGGAGGTGTACTTGTGGATGTATTTCAAGGCCTGCTTTCAAACTCAGTGCCTCTTTGCTTGACATCATGGGAAAATCAAAAGAAATCAGCCAAGACCTCAGAAAAACAATTGTAGACCTCCACAAGTCTGGTCTATGTGTGAGGTCTATGCGCGAGGCCAACTTGATCAGGGACTCGAGGTTGTCCGGTGGTTCCCGAGTGGCCAGTTCATCTTGGATGGTGTCGGAAAGACCCTTCAAAAAGCCCACTGTGAGCGCCTCGTCGTTCCAGCCACTCGCTGCTGCCACCGTGCGGAACTGGATGGCATAGTCCGTCACGCTGCGCCGACCTTGGCGGAGAGTCAGGAGCTGTTTGGCTGAGTCAGGGCCGCTGGTAGGACCTTGAAACACTCGCTTGAATTCTTCAGCAAAGGTAGAGTAGCTGGCACAGCAGGGACTTTGGGCATCCCACACAGCAGTAGCCCAGGCTAGGGCTTTTTCCGACAGCAGGGTGATGATATATGCTATCTTGGACCGGTCGGTGGGAAACGACGAGGGTTGCAGCTCGAAGGAGAGAGAACATTGGGTGAAAAACCCCTTACAAACACTCGGATCACCTGAGAACCGTTGGGGAGGCGGCAGACGAGGTTCAGCCAGGGGGTTAACTGCCATGGGCACTTGAATCTGATGTACTGGGACAGAAGCGGTTGCCGGGGAAAGTCGATCAGAAATCTGCTTTATGGAAGTCAGCATCTCCGACAGAAGTTGAGAATGTCTAGCCATTAAGGCCTCTTGCTGAACCAGAGCAGCTTCGTGGCGTTGGACAGTCCCCTCGTGGTGGGACAGCATTAAAAAAAAATCCTGGGTACTGGCTGCCTCTGGGTTCATTTTAATGGCTCTGTGTTTCTGTCAGGACCCGGTGTGAGAAACAGTCACTAATAGTCGGCAGAACCCAGAAGATGAGGCAGACACAGCAGTACTAGAGACGGTGGTTTAATCAAGGTAAAAGATCTTCAGGCAAAAAACATAAATCCACAACGTCAAAAGTAATGCCAAGAGAAAAAATGAATATCCTCCAAGATACAATGAAAATCCACAAAGTGGTAAGAACAGCAGGGAAAAACAAACCTCAAAAGAATAATCAAAAATAAACAAGAACAAAACCAGACTACCTCAGGAAAATCCAACTAGAGAAATATATGTTCACAGCATGGCTGGGGCTGGGTGCTAACATACAAACACAGAGCAAAGAACTAAGGAACACTAAGGGTTTAAATACCTACAAGGAAACGAGGCACAGGTGCAAATAATAACTAGAACAAGGGAAAAAACAAAAGGTTCAAAAAGGCTCAATGGGGGCATCTAGTGACCAAAACCTGAACAATCCTGGCCAAATCCTGACACTTTCTTTAAGCTTTAAACTTCCTTTAAACTTCCCACTGTTGAGTTAACTGCCATGAAACTTTCAGAATTATCAAATTATTCTAACACTAGTTATGCCACATAGTTCACTCCAACCCACTCCAACCCCACACTCACTAAACACTCTACAATAGCTACCCCACTTACCATAGCTAACCCATATGATTATTTGATTATAGTCCTACCTATCTACACCAGTATCTATTACTATTGCAGTATACTGATACGACGTCTACTACTATTATGCTTACTTCTACCATAGTCAATATTACTACTACTGAACACCTTCTTTGCCCGCTTGAGGCTAACACAGTGCCTCTGACACAGACCGCTCCCCAGGACTCCTTGGCCAATGTAAGAAAGACATTTAAGAGTTTTTAACCCTCGCAATGCTGCCGGCCCAGACGGCATCCCTAGCAGCGTCCTCAGAGCATGCGCAGGCCAGCTGGCGGGAGTGTTTACAGACATATTCAATCTCTCCCTATCCCAGTCTGCTAACCCCACTTGCTTCAAGATGTCCACCATTGTTCCTGTACCCAAGAAAGCGAAAGGGACTGAACTAAATGACTTTCGCCCCGTAGCACTCACTCATGTCCTCATGAAGGGCTTTGAGAGGCTAGTTAAGGATCATATCACCTCCACCTTACCTGACACCCTAGACCCACTGCAATTCGCATACCATCCCAATAGATCCAATGGATGATTCAATCGCCATCACACTGCACACTGCCCTATCCCATCTGGTCAAGAGGAATACCAACAGTTGAAGTCGGAAGTTTACATACACTTAGGTTGGAGTCATTAAAACTCATTCTTCAACCACTCCACAAATTTCTTGTTAACAAACTATAGTTTTGACAAGTCAGTTGGGACATCTACTTTGTGCATGACACAAGTTTTTATTCCAACAGTTGTTTACAGATTATTTCACTTATAATTCACTGTATCACAATTCCAGTGGGTCAGAAGTTTACATACACTAAGTTGACTGTGCCTTTAAACAGCTTAGAAAATTCCAGAAAATGATGTCATGGCTTTAGAAGCTTGTGATAGGCTAATTGACATAATTTGAGTCAATTGGAGGTGTACCTGTGGATAAATGTCAAGGCCTACCTTCAAACTCAGTGCCTCTTTGCTTGACATCATGGGAAAATCAAAAGAAATCAGCCAAGACCTTTCGTAGATCTCCCCAAGTCTGGTTCATCCTTGGGAGCAATTTCCAAACTCCTGAAGGTACCATGTTAATCTGTACAAACAATAGTGCGCAAGTATAAACACCATGGGACCACGCAGCCGTCAAACCGCTCAGGAAGGAGACGCGTTCAGTTTCCTAGAGATGAACGTACTTTGGTGAGAAAAGGGCAAATCAATCCCAGAACAACAGCAAAGGACCTTGTGAAGATGCTGGAGGAAACCGGTACAAAAGTATCTATGTCCACAGTAAAACGAGTCGGCCGCTCAGCAAGGTAGAAGGCCGCTCAGCAAGGTAGAAGCCACTGCTCCAAAACCGCCATAAAAAAGCCAGACTACGGTTTGCAACTGCACATCAAATCAAATCAAATGTATTTATAAAGCCCTTCTTACATCAGCTGATATCTCAAAGTGCTGTACAGAAACCCAGCCTAAAACCCCAAACAGCAAGCAATGGTGGCTCGGAAAAACTACATAGAAAGGCCAGAACCTAGGAAGAAACCTAGAGAGGAACCAGGCTATGAGGGGTGGCCAGTCCTCTTCTGGGGACAAAGATCATACTTTTTGGAGAAATATCCTCTGGTCTGATGAAACAAATATAGAACTGTTTGGCCATAATGACCATTGTTACGTTTGGAGGAAAAAGGGGGAGGCTTGCAAGCCCGAAGAACACCATCCAAACCGTGAAGCACGGGGGTTGCAGCATCATCTTGTGAGGGTGCTTTGCTGCAGGAGGGACTGGTGCACTTCACAAAATAGATGGTATCATGAGGGAGGAAAATTATGTGGATGTATTGAAGCAAAATCTCAAGTCATCAGTCAGGAAGTTAAAGCTTGGTCGCAAATTGGTCTTCCAAATGGACAATGACACCAAGCATACTTCCAAAGTTGTGGCAAAATGGCGTAAGGAGTGGCCATCACAAAGCCCTGACCTCAATCATATAGAAAATGTGTGGGCAGACCTGAAAAAGCGTGTGGAGCAAGGAGGCCTACAAACCTGACTCAGTTACACCAGCTCTGTCAGGAGGAATGGGCCAAAATTCACCCAACTTATTGTGGGAAGCTTGTGGAAGGCTACCAAAAACGTTTGACCCAAGTTAAACAATTTAAAGTTAAAATGTAAACTTCTGACCCACTGGGAATGTGATGAAAGAAATGAAAGCTGAAATAAATCATTCTCTCTACTATTATTCTGACATTTCACATTCTTAAAAGAAAGTGGTGATCCTAACTGACCTACATCAGGGAATGTTACTTAGATTAAATGTCAGGAATTGTGAAAAACTGAGTTTAAATCTATTTGGCTGAGGTGTATATAAACTTCTGATTTCAATATAAACTCAGCAAAAAAAAGAAACGTTGTCTCACTGTCAACTGCGTTTATTTTCAGCAAACTTAACATGTATGAACATAACAAGATTCAACAACTGAGACATAAACTGAACAACTGTATATAAGAATGCTGTTCATTGACTACAGGTCAGCCTTCAATACCATAGTACCCTCCAAGCTCATCATTAAGCCCGGTAACTGAACCCCGCCCTGTGCAACTGGGTCCTGGACATCCTGACGGGCCGCCCCCAAGGGGGTAAAGGTAGGCAACAACACCTCCACTACGCTGATCCTCAACACAGGGGCCCCACTAAGGGTGCACTCTCAGCCGCCTCCTGTACTCCGTTTTTACCCATGACTGCGTGGCCACGCAACCCGAGCCACAGCCTGTTCACCCCACTACCATCCAGAAGGAGAAGTCAGTACAGGTGCATCAAAGCTGGGACCGAGAGACTGAAAAACAGCTTCTATCTCAAGCCCATCAGACTGTTAGATAGCCATTACTAGCCAGCCTCCACCCAGTACCCTGCCCTGAACTTAGTCACTGTCACAAGCCGGCTACCACCCAGTGACTCATCCCCGCACCTTAGAGGCTGATGCCTTATGTTCATAGATATGGAACACTGGTAACTTGAATAATGGGACACTGGTCACTGTATAATGTTTAAATACTGTTTTACCCATTTCATATGTATATACTGTGTTCTAGTCAAGGCAATTATATTCAGCTATTGCTGTACATATACTATTCTATCCACATATTCTTCAGATATACTACATATTCTGTCCACATACTGTCCATAATGTCTATACATCCCACCTTATATCCACACTTGTTATGTTACAGCTTTATTCTAAAATATTTTCCAGTTTCCGGTTCTGTTCCCTGAACCAGTTCCAAACCCTGGTCACTGCTACACTGGTCTCAATTTTTGAACAAAACTTTTTTACCCTCACTTCCCTATTTGATTTTGGCAGAATGCAAATGGAAATCATTACTACAAAACTTAAACATTTTGAGATCTTGAAAACACATTCTATGGCTTATGATGCTGTAGTACTCTGTAGAAATGTATTTTTCAATGTCTGCTTACACAAAATATATTGCTGTGTGTACATGAGGTTTCATAACCAAAATATGTTTTACTGAAACAGAGACATAGATGTTGTCATCAAAGAAAAACCAGTGTGCTTATGACTGTTGTTATAGACTGGATGTTAACATTTTTACATACCGTGTCAGCAAAGACGAAGGATAAAATGATATTAAGATCTACAGTTGTGTCCGAAATTATTGGATCCCTTGATAAAGATAAGCAAAAAAGACTGTATGAAATAAATAATTCAAATACCGATGCTCCAAAAATGTAGCAATTATATTATTTTATACCAATACAATTGCGCAGAGAAATTGATTTTGTTCAAGAAGTAATACAAAAAATTGCAACAAGATAGGGGTCAAAATTATTGGATCCCCTGTTTTCAATACACCATCACCCTCCCCTTGTCAGGATAACAACACTGAGCCTTTTTCTAAAATGTTATATTAGATTGGAGAACACATTAGGAGGAACTTAGACCATTCCTTCATACATAATCTTTCCAGATCCTTGATATCCTTCATATGTGATTATGGGCTGTTCTCTTCAATTCCGGAGACTGAGATGGCCATTGCAAATTTTTGATTTTGGGGTCAATTAAACATTTGGGCACATATTAGTATAAAATAAAATAATTTAAAAAATGTTTTAAACATACAGTTGAAGTCAGAAGTTTACATACACCTTAGCCAAATAAATTTAAACTCAGTTTATTACAATTCCTGACATTTAATCCTAGTAAAAATTACCTGTCTTAGATAAGTTAGGATCACCACTTTCTTTTAAGAATGTGAAATGTCAGAATAATAGTAGAGAGAATGATTTATTTCAGCTTTTATTTATTTCATCACATTCCCAGTGGGTCAGAAGTTTACATATACAAAATTAGTATTTGGTAGCATTGCCTTTAAATTGTTTAACTTGGGTCAAACGTTTCGGGTAGCACACTGGTTTTTCTTTGATGACAACATCTATGTCTCTGTTTCAGTAAAACATATTTTGGTTATGAAACCTCATGTACACACAGCAATATATTTTGTGTAAGCAGACATTGAAAAATACATTTCTACAGAGTACGCCATAGAATGTGTTTTCAAGATCTCAAAATGTTTAAGTTTTGTAGTAATGATTTCCATTTGCATTCTGCCAAAATCAAATAGGGAAGTGAGGGTAAAAAAGTTTTGTTCAAAAATTGAGACCAGTGTAGCAGTGACCAGGGTTTGGAACTGGTTCAGGGAACAGAACCGGAAACTGGAAAATATTTTAGAATAAAGCTGTAACATAACAAGTGTGGATATAAGGTGGGATGTATAGACATTATGGACAGTATGTGGACAGAATATGTAGTATATCTGAAGAATATGTGGATAGAATAGTATATGTACAGCAATAGCTGAATATAATTGCCTTGACTAGAACACAGTATATACATATGAAATGGGTAAAACAGTATTTAAACATTATACAGTGACCAGTGTCCCATTATTCAAGTTACCAGTAGAGAGAATAAAGTAGATGTCACGCGTCAAAATGTTGATTGATGACCCTATGTCCTGCTGACGTGTGCATGCCCTGGGCTTCCTGTGGGCTTCCTGTCCTGACCCCCTGTTGGTTTGAGGGGGGCGTGGTTTATGACCCTATGAATGGTGCTCCTGTTTCTCACGGCTTAGAGTGTGTAAAAGAGTTTTATGCTGTTTTTGAATTTGTCATGCTGTTTGATGTCTAGTGTCCTGTTGGGGCCCGGGTTGGGTGGGGGTGTGTGTAATGAACATTTCAAAGAGTAAGGCCTATTTTATAGCTTATAGCCCTCCGGGGTTGTTGTCTAGGAAACACGAATGTCAGGGGGTATTGGGCTTTGCAGCAGCCTTATAAAGCCCCTGAACAATCCATGTTTAAGACTGTACAAGATCTTAAGAATAACCATGGATTTTGGGATCAGTGACAAAGCAGTGATGACTGTAACAACTGAAGCGGGCCTTAGGGTTGCCCATAGAGCAAGGGCCAAGTATCAACCCGCAATATATGATGCGCCAAAAAAACGTTTTTTAAATGTGTATAGAACCCAAATACCGCCAGCAAATGCGCTGAAAGATCAAGTGTTGATGTCTAATGGCCAGCTGTGGGGGTATCGGTTTGATTACCTGGCCTGTAGAGTGACCCTCTATACGGTAGCTGAAGGAGAAGAATATACAGACCAGACTGTAGGCTTGGAATATGGTGTTGAAGACTGGTCGGTTTTTCGCAAGGTTGTGTGTCCTGAACTGGGCCTTATCACCAAGGGGTATAGTGTGTTCACGGGCCACGAGACCCGTTGGGAAGGTACCCCTGACTCCTCAGGACGAATATTTCACAGGGTGAAAATACAAAGACAGAATGGACGTCCGTGCGGCTGCGTGGAGTTCTATATCGGCACCGAGGAAATCCGAAACCAAAACATTAGGGAGGGTGGCCTGACTGGTGATTCCAGACTGCGTATGCTTATTCCTTTTAAAAGTTGGGATGTAATGGAATTGAACATGTTGCAGGCGTTGGATGCTCTCTTTGTACAGAGCCAACAGCGGCAGAGCCTTGTTCATTTAAAGAAGTGCATAATATATACGAATCGTAAAGATTACGATTCAAAAGAGCCTCAAGAAGATACAGCGTCAGAAGAAAACTAAGTAAGCGGATGCTTTAACCACGCCCAGATACCCAAAGGCCTGGTTCTACAATAAAAAGAAAAAAGCAGCCAGTTCTTCATTTCATCATACACCATGGATATCCAGACCATCTACGAGGACTCCGCTACGTCATGGGGGCCCGACACTAAGGACTCAATGCCACGAAGCCCTACACTCTACTCCCCCCTGGCAAGACCCGAGACACCCCCTACATTTACACAGCCTGAGGATGTGTTTGATGGGGTGGCCAGTACTATTTTTGTGGATACCATCAAGGCCTCTGTAGCTACACTTTTAGACGTGGTGATTGGCGAATATATACGAGAAAAATGTATCGGCTGTGAGATCAATCATCCCAGCCAGCGTCGTCATCCTTGCCTATACGACCCTCCTAGATACTACTTTTTCAATCATTTTGAGGAGCTGGTGAAAAGACTGTGGTCCTGCCGGTTTATACCAGCGCTGGTCATCGCCCTGGAGTCTATGGGTCTTTTGCCGTCTATCCCTAGAGTTTACGGGGTAACCGAAGCCTTCCTACATGAACTGAAGGAGGCCATCTTCATCCATGAGAAACTCAAAGAAATCCGACACACCCTGGTGGATGACAACAAATACAGGGAAGCTGTGGTGGCTGATGTGATGCTTTTCTGGCTCAATAAATCCCAAGAGACCGAGTGACATTTTGTTATTTAGACGTAAAGCTATGGGTAACTATGTGTCTACGATGTTTGAGCGAATAAATACCTTTTTTCTTTTGAGAGACCTTACAAATGTTATGCACCAAATTATTGAAAATAATGTGAACAATGTAAAGTTCTACACGACCCACAATACAGGGGTTATTGTAGAGCGTGTGTTAAAAATGGAGCAAATCATGAAACATGTCCGACATACGGGCGAGAGTTTACAATGGACACATATGGTATCAAGGCTTGTTGATGATTCTGAAGAACTAGAAATAACTTTGTCTAAGATTCTACATTATTTGTTTGAACCACCATTTAATGTGAACGTGTATCATATTTGTTGTTTATATGCTTATATATCAGACGTGTGTGTTTTAAAAATTCAGCGACACACCCCTGTAAATCTAAACCATATATACAGGGTGTTGCATGCTGTGATTGTTGAGAAAACTGGGACTTGTATCTTGCAACAAATCCTGAATTGTCTGTATACGTAATACTTGTTGCATTCTTAAAATAAAAATTCACAAACTGAAATGTTGTCGTTATTTGAAAGTGGCTCATTAACGTTATTGTACCTCAGAGAGGCAAGAAGGATGGCTGAGCAGCTGTTGAAAAACATTTATTATAATCCCGCTAACCCCGGGTCTTATGGGGGTAAAGAGCGTTTACAGAGAGCTATAGTCGAAGAAACAGGTAGTCTGTTAAGCGATGCTAAAGTGAATGAGTGGTTATCCGAGCAGGATGCCTATACTCTCCATAAACCTGTAAGAAAACAATTTCCAAGAAATAGAGTTTTTTCTACGCATCCCTTATCCCAATTTCAGGCGGATCTATGTGACATGCAGTCCCTTGCCGATAAAAATGATGGAAATCGCTACATGCTAACGGTTATAGATATTTTCTCTAAATTAGCCTATGTAAGGGTGTTAAAAAATAAGAGCGGGGCAGAGGTGACCCGGGCCTTTGACTCGATCTTGAAGGCAGGAGGCGCACCCAAGAAAGTGCAGACTGATGGAGGAAAATAATTTTTTAATAATACATTTCAGAAGCTCATGAATAAGCATAATATAGTACATTTTGCTACAGGCTCTGATTTGAAAGCTTCAGTTGTGGAACGCTTTAACAGGACTTTGAAGGAGCGGATGTGGAGATATTTTACAGCTCACAACACGCATAGATATACAGATATAGTTCAGGATTTAGTAAAGGGGTACAACAACAGCTACCATAAGAGTATACGTATGAAGCCCTCTGAGGTCTCTTCTGAAAACTCTTTTCAAGTCTTTAAAAATCTGTATGGTTTGTTCCCACTTCGCCGTAAGAAAAAAATTACTTTTAAATTCCTAGTGGGTGACTTGGTGCGTATATCGAAGTTGAGGGGTGTTTTCGACAAAAAATACGAGCAAGGTTACAGCGCGGAGTTGTTTACCGTTACAGAATGTCTGCCACGCATACCCCCGGTCTACAAGTTAAAAGATTATGACGGGGATCTTATAGAGGGATCTTTTTATGAGAAGGAATTACAGAAGGTCCAGTTGGGTAAAGACAAAGTCTTTCACGTGGAGGAGATTCTAGATCAGAAGAGAGAAAAGGGTAAAAAATGGTTGCTGGTCCGCTGGAAAAACTGGCCCCAAAAGTTCAACAGTTGGGTATTGGAGCACGATGTGGTGGAGGCAACGGGGGTTAACTTAAACCCTCAGGCCTGATAACTAGCGCATCATTCGCGTGTACACAGTTGTGCATCATGGAACACAGCGGCTTCTACCTGACTCTCCCCAGTAATGCGTCTGCACATATATATCGTAATAATCAGAGTTCTAATTATACAACCAATTTTCCAAAGCCTATAGAGTTATCAGAGGCTTGGGAAGTAGGTCTCAGCGAGATTACATACCCCCATAGTTGGTATAATATCAAAGATAAGGACCGTGACTTTTATTGCAAAAAGTTATCGGAACCTGCGAAACTTATTAAGCTTAAAAAAGGTTTCTATAGAACCGTCGACAGGATCGTCTCAGAGTTGAATGAACACCTAACCCTGAACAAGATGGAAATATTCCTATTCTACAATCCAATCCATAAAAGGATACAAATCTCACGGAGGTATAAAGACCAGCGGTAATTTAGCCTACATGTTGGGGATGGGTCCCAATAAATGGACGTATGTGAACGATAAATTATTCCCATTCCCTGCGGATATACATGCAGGATTTTACAACATATTTGTGTATACCGACATCATAACCTATCAAAGGGTCGGAGACACATGTGTGCCCCTCCTGCGAACAGTTCATATAGACGGAAAGGATGGGGACATCGTCACTGTCAATTATGACAAGCCGCACTACGTACATGTCAGCAAGAAATATATTGAAAACATTCTGGTTGAGCTTAAAACGGATCAGAACGAAAACATTGAATTTACTTATGGTAAAACGATTGTAAAACTCCACTTTAGACCCACCAAAACCTCTCTACATATATAATATTTGTATTATATTTATAAACATAATACAAATAAAAGGGTTATGGAACACCATCATCTCGACCCTAACCGTTATGTTTCATACTATGTGGATCAAGTTGGTAATGGACTACCAGGATATCATGGAGCACCGACAATGTATGGTGCGGGGATAGGCGGTATATTCCGTAACCTCTTTAGGATGGTTTTACCGTTTATGAAGAGAGGCTTCAGCATAGCCAAACCACATTTAAAATCCGCGGCTAAAAATATAGTAAGTGAGGTTGTAGCCAATGCTATGACCCGAAGGGCGTCACCAGATGTGGAGCATCAAGAAGGCTCGGGGCTTATGATATTGTCTCGAAGACCAAAAAAAGAGACCCCCAGGTTTAAGGCGCAGGCCGGCACCTAAAAAGCGGAGGTTAACTGTTAAAAGAACCTCAGTAAGTCAAAGACGTGGTAAAGTGAGGAGGTCTGGACCAAAAAAGACAAAAAGAATACTAGGAAGTATTTTCTAAAAGAATAAGTGACATGGCTCTTTTACACCGAATGTCCTCTGAAGCTATAAAGACAGAATTCGATCTTTTCACGGCACCGTTAACGCAGCATTCAATAGATAGATCCAGTTATGTGGAGATAGCCCCTCTCTCGGCTATTACAGATAACGGGCCTATCGAATTTTTCATACCAGGCCACGGTGACAACTATCTGGACCTCAACAACACCTTGGTGCATTTACGTCTAAAAGTGACCAAAAGAGATGGGTCTAATATTGCAGGCGATGCCAAAGTGAGTCTCATTAATTACCCCTTGGCCACCATTTTCTCCCAAGTGGATGTGACTTTGGGTGAACGCCTAATCAGTCAAAGCAGCGCCACATACCCTTATAGAGCCATCATGGAGTGTTTACTAAACTACTCCGAAGACACTCTCAAAACACAATTTAGCACCGGGCTGTTTAGCAAGGATACTGCAGGAGTCTCTATGGAATCGACAGACCCTTCCACCGGTGCAAACAAAGGACTAGCGGCACGCGCTCGCTACTGCGCCGAATCTCGAGAGTTTCATCTGCTAGGGCCTATACACTCTGACATTTTCTTTCAAGAACGGTTACTCTTAAATTCGGTTGATTTAAGATTAAAATTAACCAGGGCCAAGGATGAGTTTTGCCTGATGTCTCCCCAAGACGGGGATTTTAGTTTGAAAGTGTTGGGGGCCACCCTTTTTATTAAAAAAGTGTCTGTATCTCCGGCAGTACGCCTGGGTCACTCACATGCTTTGATGAAAGGAAATGCCCTTTACCCTCTCCAAAGAATTACCATGAAAACCTTTAGCATACCTGTGGGCAGTAGAATCTGCAGTCAAGAAAACCTATTTCTAGGCCCTTTACCTAGATATGTGGTTATAGGTCTGGTTGATCACGCCTCTAATACGGGCAGTTTAGATAAAAAAATACTTTAATTTTCAGCACTTCAATGCAGAGTATGTAGCTCTCTGTCAGGACGGACGTCAGGTTCCGGCTAAGGCTTTCCAACCCCAATTTAATAACAACATATCTGTGCGAGAATTTTACAATCTATTCCTGGCTACAGGGCGACATCTAAAAGATCTCTCTTTACCTATTGACAGAAATGATTTTGCAGAGGGTTACACGTTGTATGCTTTCAATTTATCCCCTGATGATGACACCTCAGGAAATCTGTCTGTGGTGTCCCAAGGTAACCTCAGGCTGGAAATGCGTTTCCGTACACCTTTAGCCTGTACAGTTAGCATGATTGTTTACGCATGCTCTGATTCAATCTTGGAAGTGAATGCCCGAAGACAGGTCTTAGTGGATTATTATTAAGGACCTTTGAGCAAAGTGTCAGGACCCGGTGCGAGAAACAGTCACTAATAATCGTCAGAACCCAGAAGATGAGGCAGACACAGCAGTACTAGAGATGGTGGTTTAATTAAAGAACAAAATCTTCAGGCAAAGAAACTAAATCCACAATGTCCAAAAATAAAGCCAAGAGGCACAAAATGGAAATCCTCCAAAATACAAAAAAACCTCCACAAAGTGGTAAAAAACAGCAGGGAAAAAACAAACCTCAAAAGACTACTCAAATAATACACAAGAACTAACCAGAGAACCTCTGGAAAATCCAACAAGAGAAATATCTATATAAAACAAGGCTTGGGCTGGGGCTGGGTGCTAACTTACAAACACTGAGCAAGGAACTGAGGAACACACAGGGTTTAAATACTAACAAGGGAATGACCTACAGGTGCAAACAATAATTAGAGCAAGAAAAACAAAAGGTACAAAAAAGGTGCAATGGGGACATCTAGTGACCAAAACCCGAAACAGTCTTGGCCAAAACCTGACACAAAGACATGAATACCCAAGAGTTGGAAGGGCTCATGAGCCGCTTGATTGGAAAACAATTTTGTGGAGTGTTGGCTTGTGATGAATTACCTATTGAGATATGGCCTGAGAGGCCTGCAATGTTTATTGTCAATACCCATCCTAAACACATGCCTGGTGAACATTGGCTAGCTATGACATTAGAACAGGAAGGTGGAAGAAAAATCTCAACTTTTTTTGATTCCTATGGCTTTCCCCCCGGTTTTTCACATTTCCCTAAATCTATTAAAGATTTTTTGACCCTAAACGGTTCAAAGATCTACTACAGCATCAAACAAGTGCAAGATAACCTTTCCACTACATGCGGTCACCACTGTGTATTTTACCTGTGCCAAAGAGCCCGGGGAGTTTCTTTTGAAGATGTTATGTCTCTTTATAAGGATGATTTAAGAAGTAATGATAACCTTGTATCTTGTTTTGTTAGAAAATATCAAAAGTGTTCAAATGTGTGTCCTTTAAGAACGCGTAATCAAGGCGTATGCTCACGTCATATGTTTCAAGAATGCCACAAATGTTAAATTGCTTATTTTTCAAATAAAAAATTTATTGAATTTAATCATAGTCATTCAAAAGTCATTTTCAAAAGGCTAACCACCCCGAGAGATCGGGATTAGGAAAAGGTCCTGAGACGTTCAGGGGAGTAAATGAGTTATCATCATCGTTTTCATAGGGGGGCGGTGTCGTTGGGGCATCTTTAGGGGTGCTGTATCTCGTTGAAGGCTTTTGTTTTAAAGCTTGAATCTGTTGACGAAGCTTATGGTTGGGTACACCCGAGAGGGGAATGTTGAGGATTGCCAGGGCCTTAAGAAACTGACGCCAGCCGGGAGGCCTTCGGTCATCAGCAACCTTGTGGGCAGCCGTGGTACTTTTAAGCAAGTCCAGCATATGGGAACCCCTGACAACAGAGCCCTGAAGGATAAACTCTCCAGAGTCGTTCCAAGCAGCTATCCCCTTTGAGTCTTTTATCTTGTTCATAATGTATTTAACATTCTTCCTGTTACGTAACGGCACATGTGTCAGTAGGTCATGCATAACTTTATCTTCAAATGGCATTTGAGCTTCACCAGACATATGATCTTCACTAGGTAAGATCGTCGGTACAGGCCTTACAGGGGCATGGCTATCGCTAGGTTCGACATCTGTTAAAGGGTCCGGTAGGGAAAGTGTTAAATGGTTAGTCTCTCTCTCCCCTTGTTTTACCAGAGTCAAATACCTTTGCATTAGGTTTGTGTATTTTTGAATCTTATCATAGGGGTTCAATCCTTTTCGGTTCAAAACATCCTTCATGGCCGTATCCAAATCATTTTCCGCTGTTTGTCTGATATTTTCAGGACCCTGCATTTGTTTTTTAAGTCTATCCAACTCTTGTTGAGGCACCAAGTACATTTTATTGGCCATCACACCGCGTGTTCAACCCCCACGTCTGGCCGCAATAAGGCTGGTGATGAAGGGCACGGCTATACTGAGTAAAGGCAGAAGAAAACCCCCAGACTGTTGTATACTATGTCTTTTCTTTTGAAGACTGGCCCTTTTATTGGCAAAGAGTTTGATCGCGGTCTTTTGTCTCTTTAATTTTTTCAATTGGTTCAGGGTGAGTGGAATGCGTCCTTTGAGAAGATTCAAAGCAATCTCACATAGGGCTAATATGAGATCTGAAGAACCGCGACCCAAGATGGCCTTCCGTTCTTTAGCTGTAGACCCAACTAGCCTTCTCAAGAGGGGCAGGTTTCTTTTTAAACGCAGAGACATAGCGTTTACTTTTTAGGAAGGTATGCAGCAGGCCGCTCCCACGGAAACAGACCTGTACGTAGCCTAAGGTGTTCTGGAGTATTTGCTTTTAAATCCACGATTAAATAAGAAAATGGCTCTTTGGTAGCGTCCTCATAGCTCTCCATAAAGTATGATTTCCTTCCAGGGTACATCTGCTGAGCTAGAGTGCTAATTTGCAGTTTGTCTCTAGGATTTTTAAACAATACCATGTAGTTGGCATTCAAGCTAATGGTACGACTATTTTTACCTTGGTGAAACACATTCTGGACCAAGTAAAGCACGGACAGGTTTCTATGATGAGTATATTGGGTAAAAGCTCGTGCAATTTCGGGGTGTTCGCTACCAGCAAATAGCATATCGTCCAAAACCAGCAGATTGTTTTTATGTGGTGGGAGAAGTTCATCATCAGACAGAGATTCTGGTATTCCTTCAACAAACTTGATTTTTATTGTCTTCAATAATTCATCATACAGAGGTTGGTAACAGGAATAACACCATACAATATTGTCAGGCTTTTGAGATAACACATGTTCAGAATTCTCTAAAATACTTTTTACAAAAAAAGTTTTACCACTGTTTGAGGGGCCTGCAATTAATGCTGAAAAAGGCAGTTTTAAACGTGGGTCAAAATCCTCGACAGCCATCATAATATCTTACGCTTTAAGACACACTGGGGCTTGTAGCATAAGTCAGTAGCCAAAGGGCAATGTGGTACCGTCAGGCAATAGCTGTCGCTTGTCATAGACTACCCTGAATCTTTTAGTGAGTGGTGCGTTTCTTAGATGGAACCCCTTTTTATCCCTCACTATTTTGTTGTAGGAGCTCAAAATCTCCAAGTCACTATTCCTGTCATTTACGAACCCCTCGACCAAGCGCGTGATTGATTCCAAGTTTACACGCGTGGCATTTTCGTAGTTTTGAGTCACGCCTTTGGCTTTCAACACCACGTGATTGGCTTTAGTCCTAAAAGCATAGCTTTTTGGACCACATGAGGACCATTCTGTAATATGGTCACCCTCTTCGAGTTCACTCGTTAAACCCCCAAGATAGTTGCTAAGTGGGGGGTTCCAATCCCCCGGTTTGCTTACATAGACCACAGAGTCTGTGTCGTGGTAAAGAACCCGCCTCTGAAGCTGTTCCATGAGGGTGTACAGTTCAAGTCGGCCATAGGCTGTGGTAAATGCTGCAAGAAACACATTTACATTACCAGGGGGTAGAACCCACTTTTGGTGGCGCCGCCATTGCACCAATGCAATGTCTTGACTCAAGAAGGAAAAATGGTAAATTTCGTATTGGTCCGAAAAAACAAATTCCAAAAAATTCTTCGGGGTCTTTAATGATCGAAGTTGTTAACATATTGCATCTCTGCGCTAATTTCCCCCAAAGGGAGTTCAAGTACAATTTCGACACATTTCTTTTGGTTTTGTTGACCTCTATTCTGTCAGGGTCAAGAAGTATGCCTTCTCTGTCATGGTAGTCTTGAATGTACTTGTCTTTACTCTCTTGATCTGTGACCGATGCAGGATAGCCTGAAGCCATAGCCTGAAGCCATCTGCTTGCATCTCAAGAAGGTCTTGATGTACTCTTTAAAAAGTGTGTCTGATTTCCTGGAAAAGTTCCACACTTCAAAGATTTTGGCCACACGATACCCCTTCTCTAAAGCCTTAGAGAATTCTACGGTGACCCATACACCGGTCAGGGCTCTTTCTTGATCTGTGTGATCACATGGGTTTTCCTGGTTGTTGTTTTCACTGCATGTGCGACAAAGGGGAAAGAAAAGTTTTCCTTTAGGACCCTTGTATGGCAACACAGGTATAAACAGCCCCCTAGGAGGGTAGACAGTCGCTTTGATTAAACCAAAATAATTTTGGGGTACGTCAAAGTCGCTGTGAATAATTTCAGGATGCCCTATAGGATAGCATGAGGAACTCATTACATGAGGATATAGGGATGTAAAATCTACATAGCCTATTGTCTCGTCGGGTTGAGCTACATAACGCAATGTCAAAGCATTGGTCCTGCCTCCAAACAAGGCCTGTCGCGGTTCCAGGGGCTCTGGAGGGTCATATTGGGTAAGGAAGGCCTTAACACTAGGATCCGCCTTTTTGAGGGCTGTCCATTCGTGCTCCCACAAAACCACAACTTTTAACCCGTAAGTAGCCTTTAAAGAATTCAGTTTGTCTTGAAACTCTTGGTACATTTCCCCAAAAGTCTTTTGGGTTAGGACACACAGGGCCTGGGGGACAAAGCATAATTTACAACCGTGGAAGAAACAACCGTTGTACTCATACACTGTCTCAACCCCGTCAATCTGTGTGTATCCATCTACATGGTAAGGCCCAAACGCCTTCTCCCCCCGATTCAAAGCATGTTGGATAAAAATATCTTTATCCTGGGCCAAGTACTCCAACCATTGAATGGAACCACTAGAGTAGGCCTTGAATTGGCGTCAGTAGTTGTCTGGCGATGGGATAGCTATAGATGCTGGAGTTAGATAGTGTGTACGATAGGTTTTCATGCACGCGGATGCAATAGTTGTACAGCTCCAGGGGTCAATGCCCGCATCTTTGATTACCTCTTCTCTGAATCTGAGGCATCCTTCACGAAGTATAACAACGTCATTGTCACAGTATGATTCCATCTCTTTATGAAAATCAAAAGTGCCATGTCTTACGGTCTCGTACCACGTCATGAATCTCTCACGCTCTTTGGGAGACATTTGATCACACCCGTACATTTCGGGGGATGGATAAGATCCTATATAATGTAGATTCTCCTCAGATGTGAAGAAGTGAGGGAAATAGCCTTTGACAGAGTTTTCAAAACCCAAGGCCTCTGGCATTTGAGCCAATCTCATGGGTAAGAAGCTTAAGCTGTCAATGTATCTCTGTTTGAAGGCGGGGTCAACAAAACATAATATTTTACTCCCTTGAGCTATGACACTGGGGGCCACGCCTTGCTGTATCAAAGGGTTCAGAAGCAGATAGGAGTCATAGGCTCTAGCATTGTGCGCTATAAACGTGAAGTTTCTGTACTGGGCTTTTCTAAAATGTTTTAGAAAGAGCCGTGCACAATTGGGTCCCTCGGCCGACCACTTTTCACCCTTGAAAGTCATGGTGGATACAAAAATAGGCAAATGAACCCCTGATTGCTGATTTGTCTCAAAATCATAAAACACATATTTCTCTGTATGTTCATCATCAGCCACGGGCTGAATGTAACACTCGTGTGGTACTTCTTGAACCACTTCAGCGTCTCTGCTTTTCAAAGGCCCTTTACAGATTGGGCAGTGTAGAATTCCACAAACATGAGGTTTAGGGCTATCTATTTTAAGGTTGTAATTGCAATGACATTTTGGACATTTCTTGTTAATGTCACAACTGCTTACAGATTTACATGCCTTGGGGTGCCATGTTTCAGTTTTGTGTTTTTCGTAACAGTAGGCCGAACGACATGTGCGGTGACAATCCTCACAGGGGGTCAAGTTTAACGGTTGCATAGGGCAATGTTTATCCAGACATACTGAACAGTTGTAACGGCACGAGTGCCCCCCCTTGCGTGTGTAGCCGGTATGACAGGCTGGACAGACATATGGGGCGCCTAAAAACGCTGTGATGTTAGTTACGGCATAGTAATGCTCATTTTGCACATAAAAGTACATAGTCTTAGGATGTTTTGGAATTTCAAGAGAGCGTCATTAGCCCTACTGTGGTACAAAACCACAATCTTGATATTCAGAAAGTTTTCAAATTTGACTATGTCCGAGAAAGCCACAGCATCCTGTATACCGAGACCCACAGCAGTTTGTAGCTCTTGAGCTTTTTGTAACGCTGCTAGATCAGTACATCCTGGGCTGAGTAAGTGGGCCAAACCTATGGCAAAGCATAGCTTATTACCAGGATTGGGCACGTTTATGAGGTAGGCCCTTTTATTGCTTATGATTTCTGACTGCATTAGGCTATCGAGCTTCCTTCTCTGACCACCGCCACCTTGGGGTTGACGTATTAATTGTACTACAAGTTCGAGGGTCCTATCTGCTAGCACGTTTAAATTTGACTGAACAAGGCGTTCTAGCAGGTTAACAAATTGTTCAAGATCTGCTTCACCATTCTGTAAAATAAGCGATACATTGCTATGTAGACTGTCTCCACAAATTTCCAACTGTAAGAGATCCCTTGGTTCGCTATAATCTCTAACCCTATCTAACAGTTCATTCAAAGTGTCCATAATCATTACGTAAAACACAGCATATTCCCGAATCTGACCCCCCCATGCGAAATTGAAAAACTGTCAAACCTCAATATTGTTGAATTTATGTCGGCGCAAAACATGTACACTGCGATCAAGACCTTCCCCCTCCAGATTTGCTAGACAATTGTCCAACTGTTCAAAAACATCGTATTGGGTTTCAGACTCTTCGGACATGGGTGTTAAAGGCTGGCTTAGAGTTGTATGTGTTGCAGAATTAAACCTAGGGCTCTCGTTCTGTACACTGCGATCAAGACCTTCCACCTCCAGATTTGCTAGACATTTGTCCAACTGTTCAAAAACATCGTATTGGGTTTCAGACTCTTCGGATCTGGGTGTTAAAGGCTGGCTTAGAAGTGTATGTGGTTCAGAATTAAACCTCGGGCTCTCGTTCATCTGGGTAATTAGAGATATGATTGTTTCGGGTATCTGTGATAACATGTTTTCATCGGAAGGCCCTGACTCATTCATACGAGTAATAATTTCTATGAGTTCGGCGGGAATCTGGGATAATAGGTTTTCATCTATCGTCATTATGTCAATTATCCCCGAATCATTCATATGGTTAATTATATCTTGGAGCTCTGTAGGGATCTGGGCTAAGAGGTTTTCAATTGTCTCGCTTAGGTCTATAGGTGGCGCCATTTGTCTAATTAAGGATGTGTGTTCTTGTGTTTACATATGTGTTTTTTAACGGCGGTATTTGCTTGTTTTAACCCTACTGTTTTTTAACATACGGGGAAGCTCGCTACGCCAGAATGACACATCCTGACTGTATTGATGCTCTAGTAGAATACACATCCGTCGTTGAAGTAAAACCTTTCGTGATCTTAAACCCTGAGTAAAAGCCTTGAAAAACCTTGCTTGGTCTATTTCAGAATCGGCTGTTGCCCCCCCAGAATTGGCCGATTCAAGAAGGTTGGCCGCTTCACAGAACATCAAATCGTCTACCTCAGAAATGTCATTTAAAACTTTGAAATCATCCGGTTTCGCTGTTTTATTGACGGGTGTCTGGGCGCTGAAATCCTCTGCGATGTTTGTCTGTGCATCCTCCGATGTTTGTTCGATGTCTTTATACGCCGGGGAGGAGTCTGAAATAAAAATAATACATACAAAAAATAGGTTATTAAACAAAAAAACAAAAAAATGTTAGATTAAAAAAAAAGATCAAATACATTTCATATATAATCCTATATATTAACATTACATTAATTAAATACCTCGGCTTTTTTGACGAGGGCTGTTCTGAAGAAGCTCTGAAACCATGGGAAGTTGTCTTTGGTCAACCTGTATTACAGCATCTGCCGGTTCGGTAGCTGGTGAGCCTGAAAAAAAAAACAATATTCGTCCTTGTTTTAACATATTCCGGCATAAAAATGTATAAATATTAAAATATAGATATAAATAATAATATATATATATATTCATACCGTGTCCTTGGAGCGATGTCTCGTGAATACCTGCCCAGTAGTATTGTTCTGGAGGGGTTGAAGCGGAACTGTGGATCTGCGCACTAATTGTACGGTGGTTTTTCGATAGATGGTTCGATACGTAGGACGTTCCCGGGGGATTTGACCTGCCTTTTAAAGCCTCTGTTCTCGATGTGTTTAATAAAACATCCGGGGTGAATGGTAGAATTGCATCAGAGGCCTCTGCTCCGCGGAAACCATTCAGATTCCATATGGAGTCAGTTATCCTTCTAGGCTGAATGTCCGCTGTAAACACATAAAAATAGCTTTTAATATAAGATGCCCACACTTTTTGTTTTTTAAGGTATAAATATGGTTATGTATGGAATTCTTGGACTCACGTCTACAATAATGGGACGGCGTTGGGATGCAGGCAAGTTGTTCCGGAGAACCAACGGCCGGTTCGAGCTCAGTTATACCTCGGAGTATCTGCGTGAATGCTTCAGAATCTATAAAACATTCGACAATATTAAAGCTCTAATCCCTTTATATAATATTGACATGTTATACGTTAAGAATACAGGCCCTAATGCATGTTTAATATTGCTATAACATACATAATGTTCAAACAATTCCACACAACAGACAAATCTAATATACATCCTATATAAATCTATATTTGTATATTTCAAGAACTCACCTTCAGAAAGATCCATTAGGAGGTTTTCCAAGATGCTATTTTAACGGGTCAGTCCGATAACAATTCTTGGGGTTTCTGTAGGGTCTGTTTGCATCTGAACTAAAACGAGGCTAACAGGGTAGCGGTTGTCAATAGAGTTTGTCCCCCACTAACTAGAGAAAGTACGGTATGATTTCACATAGCATCGGGTTGACGTTTTTTTTAGGACTAGACCCCAGCTATATTTAACTCCTAAGTTATTTGGTTCAAACAAAGGGATTGGTGTGGCTAAACCTTATTACACCCTAGGATATTCTACAAACTAACCGGGAAATAGACCACCTATGTACGTTTCAAGCCCTTGGGGGTTGGGAGTTCTAGACAACGAGGGACTGATTGACTTTTTAAACCCTACAGCCTCTGTTTTAGACCCTAAAACATAAATTATGTTTTGAAATGCTGTTAATGATTCGTAAGTGGCCGTAAGACAAAGACTAGAGAGAGAGAGAGAGAGAGAGAGAGAGAGAGCCTTGAGCGCTGACGCATGTTTTTTTTTTTTTTTGAACACACACCCCGCCCCGTTTTCTTTGTTTTGAAACACACATACACATACACTCCAGCACACGCACGCACACACACGCTCGCACATGGCTTTTTCCGAAAGTTTTTTTCTCAGGGACAGACTGAGCTAAGAGTGAACAAACTAGCGAGTTCAGGACATGGTGAGATTCTGCTTTTAAAACCATCTTTTATTTCATTCAAAATATTTAGTACATACATTTTATAACCGTTCACAATTAAGGTCTTTTACGATGCCTTTCTTACAGATCCAGAGGTCTGGTGTAGCCAACCCCCCATTATCCGTGTCCAAGTCACCATCTAAATGCCGGGATCTCTTGCAAGGTTCATCAAAACTGCGTAAGTTTTCACTCCAGGGGTAGATCATACGTCGGGCCTTTTGGTCGTGGCTATGTCTCAAGGACAGCCTAGGCCAGCGCTTTAACTGTTCGCGATTTTGGAAGAGACTGTCCAGCTTATTCATAAGGGTTATGAAAATCGGATAATCCAACCATTTAAAACTAAACACAGGGATAAAAAAGTTTACATCTTTGCATGCTCTGGAAGATACAGGAGAATTGACAGACTTTGTAGCATTAGCACCATCATAAACTTCACAGGCTAAAATTGTCACTTTGTTGTCAGGGCTATAGTCCATTGAAGCGATTCTTAGAGCCTTCAGATCCCTGCCCCCGAAGACCTGTTCTTCCAACGCATAGCCGGGCACATGTGTACCACTCAGAGCCTGTTCAATTTTACAGAGCGCCAGCCTGATCTTTAGCCATTCTCTCATCCCCAGAGCAGGAGAAAAACTCCCAGGTTTTGCCTGATAAAGGGGTTTGGGTCCACTGTCTGTGAATATCTTTACCGTAGAATCCTCCGGGTGGAATATGTAAGAAATATGGCCATCACTCGTACCCAAAAATCCTTTAAAACATTCTGGAGCTTCACACAGAACTTCTTCAAGGCTTTGGTCACTGGGTTCATGACAAGCCGAGCATAACATCCCGAAAATTGGCATAGGTGGCATTTTTGTTTAATATTCAGGGGGTTATCATGTACAGTCTTAAACAGGGATTGTTCAGGGGCTTTATAAGGCTGCTGCAAAGCCCAATACCCCCTGACATTCGTGTTTCCTAGACAACAACCCCGGAGGGCTATAAGCTATAAAATAGGCCTTACTCTTTGAAATGTTCATTACATACACCCCCACCCAACCCGGGCCCCAACAGGACACTAGACATCAAACAGCATGACAAATTCAAAAACAGCATAAAACTCTTTTAAGCCGTGAGAAACAGGAGCACCATTCATAGGGTCATAAACCACGCCCCCCTCAAACCAACAGGGGGTCAGGACAGGAAGCCCACAGGAAGCCCAGGGCATGCACACGTCAGCAGGACATAGGGTCATCAATCAACATTTTGACGCGTGACATCTACTTTATTCTCTCTACCAGTGTTCCATATCTATGAACATAAGGCATCAGCCTCTAAGGTGCGGGGATGAGTCACTGGGTGGTAGCCGGCTTGTGACAGTGACTAAGTTCAGGGCAGGGTACTGGGTGGAGGCTGGCTAGTAATGGCTATCTAACAGTCTGATGGGCTTGAGATAGAAGCTGTTTTTCAGTCTCTCGGTCCCAGCTTTGATGCACCTGTACTGACTTCTCCTTCTGGATGGTAGTGGGGTGAACAGGCTGTGGCTCGGGTTGCGTGGCCACGCAGTCATGGGTAAACACGGAGTACAGGAGGCGGCTGAGAGTGCACCCTTAGTGGGGCCCCTGTGTTGAGGATCAGCGTAGTGGAGGTGTTGTTGCCTACCTTTACCCCCTTGGGGGCGGCCCGTCAGGATGTCCAGGACCCAGTTGCACAGGGCGGGGTTCAGTTACCGGGCTTAATGATGAGCTTGGAGGGTACTATGGTATTGAAGGCTGACCTGTAGTCAATGAACAGCATTCTTATATACAGTTGTTCAGTTTATGTCTCAGTTGTTGAATCTTGTTATGTTCATACATGTTAAGTTTGCTGAAAATAAACGCAGTTGACAGTGAGACGTTTCTTTTTTTTGCTGAGTTTATATTGAAATCAGAAGTTTATATACACCTCAGCCAAATAGATTTAAACTCAGTTTTTCACAATTCCTGACATTTAATCCAAGTAACATTCCCTGATGTAGGTCAGTTAGGATCACCACTTTCTTTTAAGAATGTGAAATGTCAGAATAATAGTAGAGAGAATGATTTATTTCAGCTTTCATTTCTTTCATCACATTCCCAGTGGGTCAGAAGTTTACATTTTAACTTTAAATTGTTTAACTTGGGTCAAACGTTTTTGGTAGCCTTCCACAAGCTTCCCACAATAAGTTGGGTGAATTTTGGCCCATTCCTCCTGACAGAGCTGGTGTAACTGAGTCAGGTTTGTAGGCCTCCTTGCTCCACACGCTTTTTCAGGTCTGCCCACACATTTTCTATATGATTGAGGTCAGGGCTTTGTGATGGCCACTCCTTACGCCATTTTGCCACAACTTTGGAAGTATGCTTGGTGTCATTGTCCATTTGGAAGACCAATTTGCGACCAAGCTTTAACTTCCTGACTGATGACTTGAGATTTTGCTTCAATACATCCACATAATTTTCCTCCCTCATGATACCATCTATTTTGTGAAGTGCACCAGTCCCTCCTGCAGCAAAGCACCCTCACAAGATGATGCTGCAACCCCCGTGCTTCACGGTTTGGATGGTGTTCTTCGGGCTTGCAAGCCTCCCCCTTTTTCCTCCAAACGTAACAATGGTCATTATGGCCAAACAGTTCTATATTTGTTTCATCAGACCAGAGGATATTTCTCCAAAAAGTATGATCTTTGTCCCCAGAAGAGGACTGGCCACCCCTCATAGCCTGGTTCCTCTCTAGGTTTCTTCCTAGGTTCTGGCCTTTCTATGTAGTTTTTCCGAGCCACCATTGCTTGCTGTTTGGGGTTTTAGGCTGGGTTTCTGTACAGCACTTTGAGATATCAGCTGATGTAAGAAGGGCTTTATAAATACATTTGATTTGATTTGATGTGCAGTTGCAAACCGTAGTCTGGCTTTTTTATGGCGGTTTTGGAGCAGTGGCTTCTACCTTGCTGAGCGGCCTTCTACCTTGCTGAGCGGCCGACTCGTTTTACTGTGGACATAGATACTTTTGTACCGGTTTCCTCCAGCATCTTCACAAGGTCCTTTGCTGTTGTTCTGGGATTGATTTGCCCTTTTCTCATCAAAGTACGTTCATCTCTAGGAAACTGAACGCGTCTCCTTCCTGAGCGGTTTGACGGCTGCGTGGTCCCATGGTGTTTATACTTGCGCACTATTGTTTGTACAGATTAACATGGTACCTTCAGGAGTTTGGAAATTGCTCCCAAGGATGAACCAGACTTGGGGAGGTCTACAAAAGGTCTTGGCTGATTTCTTTTGATTTTCCCATGATGTCAAGCAAAGAGGCACTGAGTTTGAAGGTAGGCCTTGACATTTATCCACAGGTTCACCTCCAATTGACTCAAATGATGTCAATTAGCCTATCACAAGCTTCTAAAGCCATGACATAATTTTCTGGAATTTTCTAAGCTGTTTAAAGGCACAGTCAACTTAGTGTATGTAAACTTCTGACCCACTGGAATTGTGATACAGTGAATTATAAGTGAAATAATCTGTAAACAACTGTTGGAAAAAAAACTTGTGTCATGCACAAAGTAGATGTCCCAACTGACTTGTCAAAACTATAGTTTGTTAACAAGAAATTTGTGGAGTGGTTGAAGAATGAGTTTTAATGACTCCAACCTAAGTGTATGTAAACTTCCGACTTCAACTGTTGGTATTCCTCTTGACCAGATGGGATAGGGCAGTGTGCACTGTGATGGCGATTGAATCATCCATTGGATCTATTGGGATGGTATGCGAATTGCAGTGGGTCTAGGGTGTCAGGTAAGGTGGAGGTGATATGATCCTTAACTAGCCTCTCAAAGCCCTTCATGAGGACATGAGTGAGTGCTACGGGGCGAAAGTCATTTAGTTCAGTCCCTTTCGCTTTCTTGGGTACAGGAACAATGGTGGACATATTGAAGCAAGTGGGGTTAGCAGACTGGGATAGGGAGAGATTGAATATGTCTGTAAACACTCCCGCCAGCTGGCCTGCGCATGCTCTGAGGACGCGGCTAGGGATGCCGTCTGGGCCGGCAGCATTGCGAGGGTTAAAAACTCTTAAATGTCTTTCTTACATTGGCCAAGGAGTCCTGGGGAGCGGTCTGTGTCAGAGGCACTGTGTTAGCCTCAAGCGGGCAAAGAAGGTGTTCAGTAGTAGTAATATTGACTATGGTAGAAGTAAGCATAATAGTAGTAGACGTCGTATCAGTATACTGCAATAGTAATAGATACTGGTGTAGATAGGTAGGACTATAATCAAATAATCATATGGGTTAGCTATGGTAAGTGGGGTAGCTATTGTAGAGTGTTTAGTGAGTGTGGGGTTGGAGTGGGTTGGAGTGAACTATGTGGCATAACTAGTGTTAGAATAATTTGATAATTCTGAAAGTTTCATGGCAGTTAACTCAACAGTGGGAAGTTTAAAGGAAGTTTAAAGCTTAAAGAAAGTGTCAGGATTTGGCCAGGATTGTTCAGGTTTTGGTCACTAGATGCCCCCATTGCACCTTTTTGAACCTTTTGTTTTTTCCCTTGTTCTAGTTATTATTTGCACCTGTGCCTCGTTTCCTTGTAGGTATTTAAACCCTTAGTGTTCCTTAGTTCTTTGCTCTGTGTTTGTATGTTAGCACCCAGCCCCAGCCATGCTGTGAACATATATTTCTCTAGTTGGATTTTCCTGAGGTACTCTGGTTTTGTTCTTGTTTATTTTTGATTATTCTTTTGAGGTTTGTTTTTCCCTGCTGTTCTTACCACTTTGTGGATTTTCATTGTATCTTGGAAGATATTCATTTTTTCTCTTGGCATTACTTTTGACGTTGTGGATTTATATTTTTTGCCTGAAGATCTTTTACCTTGATTAAACCACCGTCTCTAGTACTGCTAGGTCTGCCTCATCTTCTGGGTTCTGCCGACTATTAGTGACTGTTTCTCACACCGGGTCCTGACAGAAAGTAGCTGATGCGGAGTCTAAAACAGATGTATTGTTTGATTGCTACCACTGTACTCCTATGGTTCTCATTCAAACCAATGTTAATTTGAAACATTTCAAATTGTTATAGTTTAAAAAGTATACATAGTATCAACAAGCTGTATGCAAGCAATCTAAGTTGAGTCATTCTGTACATTACAACCTTAGTTTGGAATTGATAGCTTAAACAGAGAGAATAGGGTGCACATTCTTTACCAATTCAACATTAAAGTATATGGAGCTTTTATGCAAATGTAAAATAGTTATAATTCAAAAAGTATAAATAGTATCTAAAAGCTGTATACAAGCAATCTAAGTTGGGTCAGTCTGCACCTTTCAAATTGGTTTGATGTTGAAGCTTAAACAATTCAAGAGGAGTAGCAAATTGTAGGAAAAGTAATCATAATACTAAAAAAGTATATTTCCTAAAGGAAATGTGATGTGCTTGCTAGTTTGTCTTGAAGTATCTCTGGTTGTGAAATAAGTTGATAGCCTGAATATGTGAAAGTTGGTTTGGTGTCTCTAGCTTTGTCACGCCCTGATCATAGAGAGCCCTTGGTTCTCTATGGTGTTGTAGGTCAGGGCGTGACTAGGGGGGTGTTCTAGTTTTCCTATTTCTATGTTGGTGTGATTCCCAATTAGAGGCAGCTGATTATCGTTGTCTCTAATTGGGGATCATACTGAAGTTCTCCATTTTTCCCACCTGGGTTGTGGGATATTGTTTGTGCATGTGCTTGTTGCACCACGTAAGTCACGTTTCGTTATTTGTTTATTGTTTTGTTGGAAGTTTCACCATGAATAAAAAAAAAATGGAATTTATAAAATCACGCTGCGCCTTGGTCCGTCTCTCATCACGAACGTGACAAGCTTGACCGGTTCAAAAGTTATTATTATTGTTGTTGGGTTATTTTATGGCAATTTATGCAAATGTAAATAGTTATAATTTATACAATTATTATTAATTATACAATTATACAATGCCAACAATACAAAATTATACAATAATTTATACAACATTTGTTTTAATATTTGTAGCTTAAAATGGTTGGCATTGAATCCATAAAGTGTTATTCCAATTGATGCAAAATGTGTATAGTTAAAAATTATTTGATGTTAGGATAGCCTGAACATTTTAAAGTTGGTTTTAATTGTTTTTCATTGTATATAGCTACCACTGTATTCCCTTGGTTCTTATTCAAACCCATATTAATTTATGCCAATTTCAAATGGTTATAATTCAAAAAATATAAAAAATCTGAATGCAAGCAATCTAATTTGGGCCAGTCTGAACGTCTCAACATTGGATTGGTGTTGATAGCTTAAACGGTGAAAGAGGAGATGCATTTAGACATTTTGATTTTTAGAAGTGCACTGGAGATAAATAAAATTCAAAAGTATAAATGCCATCAAAAATATTTAACGCGATATTGGGTGTAGATTGAGGGGGAAAAAACGATTTAAGAAATTTTAGAACAAGGCTATAATGTAATTAAATGTGGAAAAAGTCAAGGGGGTCTGAATACTTTCTGAATTCACTGTAGTTATCCTGTTTGGGATAGGGGGTGGTATTTTCACGTCCGGATGAAAAGCGTGCCCAAAGTAAACTGCCTGCTACTCAGGCCCAGAAGCCAGGATATGCATATAATTGGTAGATTTGGATAGAAAAAGCTCTAAAGTTTCTAGAACTGTTAAAATTATGCCTGTGAGTAACAGAACTTATTTGGCAGGCGAAACCCCGAGGACAAACCATCCAGGAAATGTTTTGCTGTTGAGGTGACGGTGTTTTCTATGAAATCTAGATTTCTGAGGCATCTGGTTGCAGTTCCTAGGGCTTCCACTAGATGTCAACAGTCTTTAGAAATTGGTTGTTTTTCTTTTGAGTAATGAAGAAGTATGGCTGTTCAGACTGAGTGTCGAGTCTAGTGTACTGTTGTGTTTGGGGCGCGTGACCTGGCGCTCGCTCCACTTTAATTTTATCCGCTTGTAACTTCTTATGGCTGAAGGGGCAGTATTGAGTAGCTTGGATGAAAGGTGCCCAGAGTAAACGGCCTGCTCCTATGTCATAGTTGCTAATTTATGCATATTATTATTAGTATTGGATAGAAAACACTCTGAAGTTTCTAAAACTGTTTGAATTATGTCTGTGAGTATAACAGAACTCATATGGCAGGCAAAAACCTGAGAAGTTCCACTTCCTGTTTGGATATTTTCTGGGGGTTCCAGATTTTCAACCAAGCTCTAATTGAAAATACAGAGAGATATGGATGGGTTTTCACTTCCTACGGCTTCCACTAGATGTCAACAGTCAATATAACTTTGTCTGATGACTCTAATGTGAAGGGGGGCCGAAGGAGACAGGAATGAGCAATCACTTCCATGAGGTGCCCACGCATTGAACTGGCGCATTCATGTGAGAGGGAGCTCCGTTCCATCGGTCAATTGAAGTCGATGTAATTCTCCGGTTGGAACGTTATTCAAGATGTATGTTAACAACATTCTAAAGATTGATTCAGTACATCGTTTGACATGTTTCTACTGACTGTAATGGAACTTTTGGACATTTCGTCACGTTATAGTGGACGTGCTTTGAGACTTTGGTTAGGGAGTTTGGTAAACAATTCGAAAGTAGCTAATTGGATATAAATAACGGACATTATCGAACAAATCAAGCATTTATTGTGGACCTGGGATTCCTAGGACTGCATTCTGATGAAGTTCATCAAAGGTAAGGAAACATTTATCATGTATTTTCTGGTTTCTGTTGAGTCCAACATGGCGGCTAATTTGGCTATTGTTCTGAGCTCCGTCTCAGATTGTTGCATGGTTTATTTTTCCGTAAAGTTTTTTTGAAATCTGACACAGCGGTTGCTTTAAAGTTGATAAAGATTTCAAAGAATTTGAAGCTAGGATAGCCTGAATGTTTTAAAGTTGGTTTCATAGCTTAATTGGCCAAGGAGCAGAACCAAATTGAAATAGCTACCACTGTGTCACGCCTACTCCCACTCCAGCGCTCAACGTCGCCGGTCAGATAGGAGCCCCACCACCGAGAGGTCCAAGGTTGCCACGGTAATTTCCCTGCTGACAGGGTGGGCGTTGGAGTGGGCTATGGCCGTCAGAGAGAGGAGCGGAAAAGCTGGGTTCCTATTAGAGGTCGACCGATTATGATTTTTCAACACCGATACCGATTATTCGAGGACCAAAAAAAGCCGATGCCGATTAAAAAAAAATATATATATATATTTTATTTGTAATAATGATTACAATAATACTGAATGAACACTTTTATTTTAATATAATACATCAATAAAATCAATTTAGCCTCAAATAAATAATGAAACATGTTCAACTTGGTTTAAATAATGCAAAAACAGTGTTGGAGAAGAGAGAAAGCTTTTTTACATGGCACATATTGCACTAACGTTTCAAGTTCGTTGCTCAGAACAAGAGAACATATGAAAGCTGGTGGTTCCTTTTAACATGAGTCTTCAATATTCCCAGGTAAGAAGTTTTAGGTTGTAGTTATTATAGGAATTATAGGACTATTTCTCTCTATACCATTTGTATTTCATATACCTTTGACTATTGGATGTTCTTATCGGCACTTTAGTATTGCCAGTGTAACAGTATAGCTTCCGTCCCTCTCCTCGCCCCTACCTGTGCTCGAACCAGGAACACATCGACAACAGCCACCCTCGAAGCATCGTTACCCATCACTCCACAAAAGCCGCGGCTCTTGCAGAGCAAGGGGAACAGCTACTTCAAGGTCTCAGAGCGAGGGACATCACCGATTGAAACGCTATTAGCGCGCACCCCGCTAACTACCGAGCCATTTCACATTGGTTACACCAGCCTAATCTCGGGAGTTGATAGGCTTGAAGTCATAAACAGTGCAATGCTTGAAGCATTGCGAAGTGCTGCTGGCAAACGGAGGAAAGTGCTGTTTGTATGAATGCTTACGAGCCTGCTGCTGCCTACCACCGCTCAGTCAGACTGCTCTATCAAATCATAGACTTAATTATAACATAATAACACACAGAAATACGAGCCTTAGGTCATTATTATGGTCAAATCCGGAAACTATCATTTCGAAAACAAAACGTTTATTCTTCAGTGAAATACGGAACCGTTCCGTATCTTATCTAACGGGTGGCATCCCTAAGTCTACATATTGCTGTTACATTGTACAACCTTCAATGTTGTCATAATTATGTACAATTCTGGCAAATTAATTACGGTCTTTGTTAGGAAGAAATGGTCTTCACACAGTTCGCAACGAGCCAGACGGCCCAAACTGCTGCATATACCCTGACTGCTTGAACGGAACGCAAGAAAAATGACAATTTCCCTAGTTTAAAGAAATTCATGTTAGCAGGCAATATTAACTAAATATGCAGGTTTAAAAATATACTTGTGTATTGATTTTAAAGAAAGGAATTGATGTTTATGGTTAGGTACACATTGGAGCAACAAAGTACTTTTTCGCGAATGCACACCGCATCTATTATATGCAACGCAGGACACGCTAGATAAACTAGTAATATCATCAACCATGTGGTTAAAATTGATTGTTTTTTATAAGATAAGTTTAATGCTAACTAGCAACTTACCTGACACGCAGGCTCCTCGTGGAGTGCAATGTAAGGCAGGTGGTTACTAACCGGAAGGTTGCAAGATTGAATACCCAAGCTGACAAGGTAAAAATCTGTCGTTCTGCCCCTGAACAAAGCAGTTAACCCAGTTAACCCACTAGGCAGTCATTGAAAATAAGAATTTGTTCTTAAACTGACTTGCCTAGTTAAATAAAAGGTTAAAAAAATATATATACTGTATATATTTTATTTTTAAATCGTCCACAATCGGTGTCCAAAAATGCCGATTTCCGATTGTTATGAAAACCTGAAATCGGCCCTAATTAATCGGCCCTTCCGATTAATCGGTCGACCTCTAGTTCCTATGAGAAGTTCATGGCCCTGTCCAGGGAGGTCTTCGTCCATCCACCGGAGGGCGGAGAGGGAGGTGAGCGACTACTCCAACTCCGGTCAGGGTGCCCAGGCCTCCAGCGGATGGTATGAGCCGGCGCTCCGCACCCTATTCCTGAAGTGGACTGCATCAGAACAGAAATTACAAGATTATGTTATAATGCTGTTATTGCATCAAATAGCTTTATGCAACAGAATAAGGGGTTGTTAGAACGCTCATCTGTGTGTGTTCTACTGAGGATGGGCCTCTGGAAGATTTACGATGTCTTTGGGTGATACCGCATTCCAGAGCATAAGTTAATGTTTCTGTTCTATAAGATACCGGGGAGAGAGAACTCCAGGGCCAGCCCCTGGTCTCTACCCAATGAGTTTGCTGTGAATTATAAGTATCTTTCATACTAATCTTAACCTTGTGACCCATTCCATACATCTGTTTGTCATGTAGCCTGGGGTGTATCTTGGCTATAAAAGACCTTTGAACTTTTGTCTCAGGGCTCTCAACGAATCATCTGAGGGTGATTCGTCGACCAGCCATCATTAACGTAGATCACTTAATCGATTCACTTTATGTAGTATGTGTGTTGTATTGACCTGCTCCCTTATTAATAAGTGAATAAAGATTTAGTTTAAGTATAACTCTGACTTGTGTGATAAGTTTGTCTCCTCATTTGATAGTAAAGAAATGAACCACCACAGGGTCCAGACAGAGTTGGCTTGTCGGAACGACAACCTTTCCTTGGACACGCTCATCGCGATTGCTATCCATCTGGACAACCGTCTTCGGGAGCACCGGCGTCCACCTCGCCTCTCGCCCTCCTCCTTTGGCCGTCCTAAGGCAGAGCCTAAACCCATGGAGGTAGGGGCCACAAACCTCCCCGTGGCAGAGCGGCGTTGCCGGAGACAGCTGGAGCTCTGTTCCTATTGCGGCCAGGAGAGGCACCAGCTTCAGCGGTATTCGGTGCATCCCAATCCGGGATCCACAGGGGCAGAGGAGCGGCCACATGATTATCCGTATTCCAGGGTAGGCGTGTATTCCATCAGCATTGCTTTCACCAAACCATTCCTGGTTTCCATTTCACTGGCTGGCAGTTCCTCATGTGTTCTCTACAGCCCTAGTGGACTCTGGTGCCCCAGGGAATTTCATCGACCAGGCCCTTGCCTCCTCCCTGAACATCATCTCGTACCTGCACTCCTCTCCTCTTCCTAGTCCAAGCCCTGGATAATCAACCAGTGGGATCCGGCACAATCACACACAGCGCCACTCACCCTCACTGTGGGACCCATGCACCAAGAAAGCCTTCCCTTCCTCAGCATCACCGCACCACAAAGTCATCCTCGGCCTCCCGTGTTTCCTACTTCATGACCCCACCACTCCCTCCTCATTGCCCCTGGGACTTTGCCATCGACCTACTTGCAGGCTCTGCACCTACCCTCTGTCGGTGGTTTAAACTGAAGCCATGGTGGAGTACATCAAGGAGGCTCTCCAACTGGGTTCCATCTGCTCATCAACCTCCCCTGCGTCAGCAGGCTTCTTCTTTATGGCCAAGAAGGATGGAAGTCTACGTCCGTGCATCTATTACAGAGGCCTCAATTCCATCGCCACCAAGTCCCGCTTCCCTCTTCCATTGGTGCCGTCCACTATCGAACAGCTCCGCAGGGCCCGTTTTTTTACTAAACTGGACCTGCGGAGTACCTACAATCTGATCCTCATCCGGGAGTGGAATGAATGGAGGATCACATTGCTCACATCTGAGTAGTCCTGGGATGCCTCCTGGAGAACCGCCTGTATGTGAAAGCGGAGAGGTGCCAGTTCCATCAGGTCACTATCTCCTTTTTGGGATACCGGATCAGACCGCAGGGAGTAATAATGGATAAAAGGAAGGTTGAGGCAGTCAGGTCATGGCCAGTTACAACTACTATAACGGGGCTACAACGTTTTTGGGGGGTTTGCCAACTTCTTCTATCGCTGCTTCATTAAAAACATAAACTCCATTGCCTCTCCTCTCTCAAGGGCAGTCCCCGTAAATTGGTGTGTAGTCCTGCAGCTGATGAGGCCTTCCACCTACTGAAGGGGTGTTTCACCTCCCCCCTTTGATGAAACACCCAGATCCTACGTTGCCCTTCGTGGTGGAGGCGAACGCCTCAGAAATGGGCGTGGGGCCCATCCTGTCCCAATGCCAAGGTAACCCACAGAAATTGTATCCATGTGCCTACTAGTCAAAAAACAGTTTCCTGCAGAGAGGAACATTGACGTCAGCGACCGGGAGCTCCTGGCAGTGAAGTTGGCATTAGAGGAATGGAGACACTGGCTGGAGGGCGCCAAGGACCCATTTCTCATCCTCACCGACCATCGGATCCTGGAGTACATACAGATGGCGAGGCGGCTGAACCCGCGCCAAGCAAGGTGGGCCCTTTTCTTCACTAGATTCAACTTTACCCTGTTATATCGCCCAGGTTCAAAGAACATCAAAGCAGATGCCCTGTCCCATCTCCATGATTCGGGAAGGGCTTCTGTCCTGAGTGCGCCCATCATTCCGCCCTCCAGAATCGTTGCCCCCGTGCTTTGGGACGTAGATGTGGACATCCAACAGGCTCTAGAGAGGGTACCTGAGCCTGCTACCTGCTCTCCTTACGCACCTACGTCCCCACAGGGGTATGGGATCGGCTGTTGACCTGGGCACACAAATCCCTTGTCGCTGGACACCCAGGTATCACCCGCACCATTCCATCCATCGCCGCAAAGTACTGGTGGCCCATCTTGGCGCGGGACATCGCCCTCTGTCAACTCCTGCGCCGTATGTGCCCAAACCAAATCTTCTCGGCATGCTCCAGCTGGGAAAACTCTTTCCCTATCCCATGTCTCAGCGGCCTTGGTCCCATCTGTCCATAGATTTCTTTACTGAAATCCAAAAGCAAGTGGGAGAGAAGGTGGAGAGGAGCTGGGGAGTTCCAAAGGACTCACTGCCAGGACCGGCAGGGGGAGTGGGCCCGGCTCTTTCCCTGTGCGAAATCAGCCGGTCCTGGCCCCGTGGACCACGAGCCAGACTGAAGCCCCTGCGGTGGACGAGTGGTTCCGGCATGCAGAGGAGGGTTAGAATACTGCCCATGTGAAGCTCCAGCACCGCCGTCCGCCGCCAGAAGGAGCAGACGGACCGCCACGGCAGTGAGGCTCCCATGTTCCATCCTGGTGATCGCGTCTGGCTTTCTACCAGGAACCTCCAGCTCTGCCTGCCCTGCTGAAAGCTGAGTCCCTGGTTTAAAGGTCCTCTGGAGGGGCAACTAGGTAGAATATCGATTACAATACCCACCAACTACCGGATCTCACCCTCTTTTCATGTTTCCCTCCTGAGGTCGGTGGTTCCTGTTCCCCTGGCAGGTGCTGTACCCCGCGACACCTCTCCGCCTCCCATGGACATCAATGGGACCCCCGCCTATGACGTCAGGTCCCTCCTGGACTCCCGATGTTGTGGGGGTCAGCTCCAGTACCTGGTGGACTGGGAGGGGTACGGCCCAGAGGAGCGCTGCAGTACAAAATTATAATGCTATCAAAAATATTTTCTCAAGCCATCTAAGTTGGGTCAGTCTGCACTAGGTGGTTTTGTGTTAATAGCTTAAATTGTTTAACTTCTCTAGGGTAGGGGGCAGCATTCGGAATTTTGGATGAAAAGCATGCCCAAAATTAAACTGCCTGTTTCTCGGGCCCAGAAGATATGATATGCATATAACTGGAAGATTTGGATAGAAAACACTCTAAAGTTTCCAAAACTGTTAAAATAGTGTCTGTGAGTATAACAGAACTGATTTGGCAGGCGAAAACCTGAGAGAAATCCATTCGGGAAGTAGTTTTTTTTGTTGGTTTTGTAGTTTTCTATTCAATGCCATTACAGTATCCATTGACTTAGGACTCAAATTGCAGTTCCTATGCCTTCCACTAGATGTCAACAGTCTTTAGAAATTGTTTATGGCTTGTATTCTGAAAAATGAGGAAGTAAGAGCAGTCAATGAGTGGACCCTAAAGTGTCACAGAGCTTTTTCATGCGCGTGACCGAGAGAGTGCCTTTCTTGTTTACCTTTTATATTGACGACGTTATTGTACGGTTGAAATATTATCGATTATTTAGGCTAAAAACAACCTGAGGATTGAATATAAACATCGTTTGACATGTTTCTATGAACTTTACGGACACAATTTGGATTTTTTGTCTGCCTGTTTTGACTGCGTTTGAGCCTGTGGATTACTGAAGGAAACGTGTGAACAAAACTGAGGTTTTTGGATATAAAGAGACTTTATTGAACAAAAGGAACATTTATTGAGTAAATGAATGTCTGCTGAGTGCAACCATATGAAGATCAAAGGTAAGGGATTAATTTTATCTCTATTTCTGACTTGTGTAACTCTTCTACTTGGCTGGTTACTGTTTGTAATGATTTGTCTGCTGGGCTATGTTCTCAAATAATTGTAAGGTATGCTTTCGCCGTAAAGCATTTTTAAAATCTGACACCGTGGTTGGATTCACAGGTTTAAAGATTAACTTCTTATGTAAAATATGTTTTGTTTTCTGAATTTTTATAATGAGTATTTCTGTATTTGAATTTGGCGCCCAGCAGTTTCACTGGCTGTTGAAGAGGTGGGACGCTAACGTCTCACGTACCCTAGAGAGGTTTTAAGCACCAGAGAGTGGAAGAAGAAGAAACCTTATTATGTAAGAAATCTAAAGTTTTGCTTTGCTTTCAGCAAGCACACCTAAGAAATCTGATGTCTTGGCTTCAGCAAGCATATCAATACTAACAGTATGTAATAAATCTAGAGTGGTCTTGCCTTCAGCAAGTACATTAATGAGTATGTAAAAATATCTAGCGTTATGCTTTGGTTTCAGCAAGCACACCTAATAGGTAAGAAATAAGTTGTAAATATTTCAAGTGTGGCTGCAAACCACATTAAGAAAAAGTCCGAAAAAAAAGATACATAACTTAAAGTGTAACCTAACTTTGCAGGCGTAAAAGAAATGCGTGAAACTATATTCACTACATACTGGTCTTGATGGAGAAAAAAAAATGTCAGGGGGAGGTTATTTTCTGCACTGTTCAACCAATCCAGTAAATGTGGAGGAGGAGTTAAGATGGCATGTCGCCTTGTTAACGTCCAAAAGTGGTAGTTGAGTCACAGACTCTCTTTCCATTTCCTCTGCAAATCGGAACAGACGGTTGTTGGGGACTCAGCAAAGGCTATTTTAAAGTCTGGCTGATTTCGCAAGCCACACTAATAATTGTTCGGACCAATATAGGCTGAGTGTTCAAAACATTAGGAACACCTTCCTAATATTGAGTGGCACCCTCTTTTGCCCTCAAAACAGCCTCAATTCATCAGGGCATGGACTCCACAAGGTGTCGAAAGCATTCCACAGGGATGCTGGCCCAATGCTTACCACAGTTGTGTCAAGTTTGCTGGATGTCCTTTGGGTGGTGGACCAGTCTTGATACATAAGGCAAACTGTGAGCTAGAAAAACCCAGCAGCGTTGCAGTTGTTGACACACTCAAACTGGTGCGCCTGGCACCTACTACCATACCCTGTTCAAAGGCACTTAAATATTTTGTAGCTTTCAGCTTTCACCTGGATTCACCTGGTTAGTCTGTCATGGAAGGTGTTCCTAATGTTTTGTACACTCAGTGTAGATACAGTGCACTTGGAAAATATTTATTCCCATTCATTTTTCCCACATTTTATTACGTTACAGACTTATTTTAAAACGGATTAAAACGATTTGTAGTCCCTCATCAATCTACACACAATACCCCATAATGACAAAGCGAAAACAGGTTTTCAGAAATGTTTGCACATTTATTAAAAATTAAAAACAGATACCTTATTTACATAAGTATTCAGACCCTTTGCTATGAGACTCGAAATTGAGCTCGACTGCATTCCATTGATCATCTTTGAGATGTTTCTACAACTTGATTGGAGTCCACCTGTGGTAAATTAAATTGATAGGACATGATTTGGAAAGGTACACATATGTCTATATAAGGTCCCACAGTTGACAGTGCATGTCAAAACAAAAACCAAGCCATGAGGTCGAAGGAATTGTCCTTAGAGCTCCGAGACAGGATTGTGTTTAGGCACACATCTGGGGAAGGGTACCAAAAAATGTTTGCAGCATTGAAGTTCCCCAACAACACATCGGCTTCCATCATTCTTAAATGGCAGATGTTTGGAACCACCAATACTCTTCCTAGAGCTGGCCACCCGGCCAAACTGGGCAGTCAGGGGAGAAGGGCCTTGGTCAGGGAGGCGACCAAGAACACGATGGTCACTCTGGCAGAGCCCCAGAGTTCCTCTGTGGAGATGGGAGAAACTTCCAGAAGGACAACAATCTCTGCAGCACTCCACAAATCAGGCCTTTATGGTAAAGTGGCCAGACGGAAGCCACTCCTCAGTAAAAGGCACATGACAGTCCACCTGAAGTTTGCCAAAGGCACCTAAAGGACTCTCAGACCATGAGAAACAAGATTCTCCGGTCTGATGAAACCAAGATTGAACTCTTTGGCCTGAAGGCCAGGCACCGGTCATCACCTGGCCAATACCATCGGTGAAACATGGTGGTTGCAGTTTTTCAGCAGCAGAGACTGGGAGACTAGTCAGGATCGAGGGAAAGATGAACAGAGCAAAGTACAGAGAGATCCATGATGAAAACCTGCTCTCAGGACCTCAGACTGGGGCGAAGGTACACCTTCCAACAAGACAATAATCCTAAACACACAGCCAAGACAACTCAAGGAGTGGCTTCGGGACAAGTCTCTGAATGTCCTTGAGTGGCCAAGCCAGAGCCCGGACTTGAACCTGATTGAACATCTCTGGAGAGACCTGAAAATAGCTGTGCAGCGACGCTCCCCATCCAACCTGACAGAGCTTGAGAGGATCTGCAAAGAAGAATGGGAGAAACTCCCCAGATACAGGTGTGCCAAGCTTGTAGCGTCATACCCATGAATACTCGAGTCTGTAATCGCTGCCAAAAGGTGCTTCAACTAAGTACAGGGTCTGAATACTTATGTGAAAGTAATATCAGTTTTTTATTTTTTATAAATTAGCAAAAATGTCACAACCTGTGTTTGCTTTCTCATTATGGGGTATTGTGTATAGATGTGGGAAAAAATCAATTTAATCAATTTTAGAATAAGGCTATAACATAACAAAATGTAGAAAAGTCAAGGGTTCTGAATACTTTCTAGATGCACTGTATATACCACATGACTTGATTCCTGAAATGTGTATAAAAAAACAAAACAGTAACCCCATATGTCCAAAGACTAAATATAGTACAATATCAAAAACTCATATTATAGATGAACGTCATATTGTCCATCAGTAAGCGCAGAGAACAAGTGTTATGGACATGAATGGGTTAATAAAACCAATATTTACCAGAGTTGGTGAGCTATTTCCTCTGACAGTATTGACACAAATACAGAGAACAAAGTGAGGGTTATAGTCAAATTCGACTGAATGGATAGAGAGAAAACAAGTTAACAACTATTTGTCTGACACTGTCACAGCGATGACAAAATAGTTGGATGTCAATTCACATCTCATTACTGCTTTGAGACATGGCTGATTAATTATTGCCTGTGTTCAGGCTTACATAAGCCATTCTGTGTTTGCGGGTTCCTTCGCCAGGCAGGGACCCTTTGTGAGTAAATTCCTCTGGATCATTATAGGTACAGTACCCTTACTGACAGTCAGTAAACCACCCCATCCATTCTCAGATGGATGGTACACCAGTCCACTGTAGCCTTAAGACTGTGGAGTGCTGGTATTAAAATGTACACCAGATTTCAGGTTAGTAATTCAATGTCAGTTAGTACATACAGTACCAGTCAAAAGTTTGGACACACCTACTCATAAACCCCTACTCAGGGTTTTTCTTTATTTGGACTATTTTCTACACTGTTGAATAATAGTGAAGACATCAAAACTATGAAAAAACACAAATGGAATCACGTAATATCCAAAAAAGTGTTAAACAAATCAAAATATTTTATATTTGAGATTCATCAAAGTAGCTACCATTTGCCTTGACAGCTTTGCACACTCTTGGCATTCTCTCAACCCCAAAAAATTCATGAGGTGGAATGAATTTCAATTAACAGGGGTGCCATGTTAAAAGTTAATTTGTGGAATTTTCTGTCCTTAATGTGTTTGAGCCAATCAGTTGTGTTGTGACAAGGTAGGGTTGGTATACAGAATATAGACCTATTTGGTAAAAGACAAAGTCCATATTATGGCAAGAACAGCTCAAATTAGCAAAGAGAAACGACAGTCCATCATTACTTTACTTTAAGACATGAAGGTCAGTCAATGCAGTCACAAAAACCATCAAGCGCTATGATGAAATTGACTCTCATGAGGAACGCCACAGGAAAGGGACACCCACAGTTACCTCTGCTGCAGAGGATACGTTCATTAGAGTTAATGATTATTTTGTATTCCAAGCTCAGCACATTGGTGAGGCTTGAAAAAGTGGTGCGTGCATATGTATTTACCCCCTTTGCTATGAAGCACCTAAATAAGATCTGGTGCAACCAATTACCTTCAGAAGTCACATAATTAGTTAAATAAAGTCCACCTGTGTGCAATCTAAGTGTCACATGATCTGTCACATGATCTCAATATATATACACCTGTTCTGAAAGGCCCCAGAGACTGGAACACCGCTAAGCAAGGGGCACCACCAAGCACCACCAAGCACCAAGAAGACCAAGGAGCTCTCCAAACAGGTCACGGACAAAGTTCTGGATAAGTACAGATCAGGGTTGGGTTATTAAAGAAAATATCCAAAACTTTGAACATCCCACGGAGCACGATTAAATCCATTATAAAAAAATGGAAAGAATATGGCACCACAACAAACCTGCCAAGAGAGGGCCGCCCACCAAAACTCACAGACCAGGCAAGGAGGGCATTAATCAGAGAGGCAGCAAAGAGACCAAAGGTAACCCTGAAGGAGCTGCAAAGCTCCACAGCGGAGATTGGAGTATCTGTCCACAGGACCACTTTAAGACATAAACTCCATAGAGCTGGTCTTTACGGAAGAGTGGCCAGAAAAAAGCCATTGCTTAAAGAAAAACATTTGCAAACATGTGGGACACTCCCCAAACACATGGAATAAGTTCCACTGGTCAGATGAGACTAAAATTGAGCTTTTTGGCCATCAAGGAAAACGCTATGTCTGGCGCAAACCCAACATCTCTCATCACTCTGAGAACACCATCCCCACAGTGAAGCATGGTGGTGGCAGCATCATGCTGTGGGGATGTTTTTCATCGGCAGGGGGACTGGGAAACTGGTCAGAATTGACGGAATGATGGATGGCGCTAAATACAGGGAAATTCTTGAGGGAAACCTGTTTCAATCTTCCAGAGATTTGAGACTGGGACGGAGGTTCACCTTCCAGCAGGACAATGACCCTAAGCATACTGCTAAAGCAACAATTGAATGGTTTAAGGGGAAACATTTAAATGTCTTGGAATAGTCAAATTCCAGACCTCAATCATCAATCTGTGGTATGACTTAAAGATTGCTGTACAACAGTGGAAACCATTCAACTTGAAGGAGCTGGAGCAGTTTTGCCTTGAAGAATGGGGTAAAAACCAAGCTTATAGAGACATACCCCAAGAAACGTGCGGCTGTAATTGCTGCAAAAGGTGGCTTTACAAAGTATTGACTTTGGGGGGGGGGGGGGGGGGGTAAATAGTTATGCACGCTGAAGTTTTCTGTTTTTTTTGTCTTATTTCTTGTTTGTTTCACAACAAAAAATATTTTGCATCTTCAAAGTTGTAGGCATGTTGTGTTAATCAAATGATACAACCCCCCCCCAAAAATACATTTTAATTCCAGTTTGTAAGGCAACAAAATAGGAAAAATGCCAAGGGGGGTGAATACTTTCACGAGCCAGTTTATGGCTGTTTTAACTAACTGGTATTTTGGTGTCTGAGTTCAGGGATTGACATTAAAGTCTGAAAGGCATTGGCCCATTGGGCAAGTCAGGAGTATTTTTTTGGTTACCAGAAAATCCTGATCACTTGCCCAAAAATGAAAATGAACTATTTACATGCAGAAGTGCCAAATATGGCCTGCCTTTCATAAAGAGGTGGAATCAGAAATATCAGCACTGGAATTGTTCTATTTTGGTTGTTATTAGTAAAAAAAATCTCAGAGCAGGCTCAACCGTCATCAATGGACTGTCTTTCACTTAAACAATGAGAAGGAACCAGAAAGATCAGTTTTATGCTATTGGAATTCTTTGCAGTTTGGTTATTTTCGCTTAAAAAAAAAAAAATCACTTGCACAATGGGGTAACCTCGGAGCAAGCTTAATTTGCGCTACGGCTCAGTTCATGTGCACGAGGCAATATGCCAGCCCTTAATGTCAATCCCTAAAATGGGAGGTTCTAAGAACATAATTACAGAGAAACAAGTGTTATCAGCTGAAAGGGGGAGAGGGAGCATGGCTAGGTAGGATTAGTCTTGAATATGTAATTGAGGTTAGTGGGAATAGTACTTTAGCTCTAAAATATGGATTTGATGCAACTAGTTTGAATATCCTGGTAACTAGATGAACAAACTCAGATTTCTTGGAAAAATGTTAGATTACTGCCATGGTATCTGTTAGTCAGAAGTCACTACACTGCTCATAGTTAGCCCATTGTAATGTAACTTTCCTGCCTTCCTCCTTGCTCGATCTACACTGTAGCCATAACTACATTCAGGCCCCTGGGACCAGTAAATGAAACAGGTGTGTTTGAAAAGCTTCTAAACATCACTTCACACCTATTCCTGTACTCAAAATGGGCTTGTCTACTTAACCAATAAACCTACAAAATCAACAACATAGAGAACAAGTAAACCTTATGGATCATCTCATATGACCAAAGTACAGTAAATCTATAGTCCTGCAAGCAGTGCATGTTGTTTTGGCATTAATACGTGTCACATATCAGTTTGCAAACAATGTTAAAAAAAAAGATATACTGTATATCATTGAGTTAATAAAGCCGCATTAAAAATATGTTCTCTTTTTTGTTTTTTGAGTAAGGCAGCTCCAAAATGCAGGTGTTTCAGGCTAGCTCAGTGCTTACTGTGGTGGTGGGGCAAGCCAGCAGAAAATACGGAGCGTTGTGCCGTGATTGGCTCAGTGTTCTGTCACTCGTGGGGACACTACGTCACTGCCGAGTCTAAGGGTTGAGCTAGAAAATTCAAGACCCTTGGGTGCTGCCATAGAGTTACATTAGAAGTGCCTATCCAAGAAGGTCATTGGCCACAGATAAAATTACATCAAATCACATTATATCTACAGTAGCTTTGATTGGACTGACTTCAAAATCTTAGCTAGCAGTCATCATCATGAATCAAGTCGACAATCTACTGGCAAATCCTTTTTAATCCTTGTCATATGAAGAGAAATAATGCAGAGAAATTATAGATAAAACGTATCGGTGCTCCACGGCCATTGGACATAAACATTACACAACAAGTTGGAAATCGCAAATTCAACAATGAGTGGTTTGGAAGGAATCAGTGGCTAACTGTAAGCATTGCAAAGCAATCAGTAGCCTGCTATTCAGTGGAGTGGCTGTGTGGTCCCAGGTCTAAGATTAAGGGTCTCTATTCCTAGTTTAAAATGATAAACGCTCAACATTGGCCATGCTGTCAATGAAGCATGATTTTTGCCACGCTCAAAACAACTGTTAACTCGGAACTGTAAAATCTGACTTTAGTGAGTTCAAGACAACTGGGAACTCGGGAAAAACGAGCTATGACTGGGAAAATACGTTTTGAACTTTCATCCAACTCAGAAGTGTAAATTCGGAACTCGGGCCTCTTTCTAGAGCTACGACCTGAAGATCACTGACGTCATCATGATTCAACTTTCTTTTCGAGTTCTCAGTTGTCTTGAAAGCACCATAAATCCAAAGATTGCCAGACTTTGATGAAAAAGTTTGATGACAAAATTTGCCCATGAAGGACCGCAGCGCTACCCTCCTGTTCAAGTAAGCACAGCACAACAAGGGGTCCAAAAATTTCTTGTATGCTGCAGCATAAATTATGTAATATGCCAGGGAGATATGTATACTGTAGCTAAGAAAGTAATACTAATTGTATGTTGTATTGTAAGGTGTTAGTAGCCCATGTGCCTCACCCTAATAATTTGGTCTATTTTCATCTCTTAATTTCACCTACTGTTCTGACTTGGTGGTGCACATGTAGCCTATAATCTGTTTTTGAGAAATGTAATCATTGAATATTGTAAGAGCTTTCATTGTCTGCTTATAAGCCCCCTTTATTTATCCTACGGTTCTGACTTGGTGTACAGGGAGAACACTAAGAATGGCCCATGTTCTGAATTCTGTTGCTGTACATTTCAAAAGTGCTGAACAAATAGTTCTATTGACCACGTCCATCCTAGCTCGCTCATTAATGTCTTAATCGAAATTACGGATGGTCTCTTATCTGCTTGTCGTCCCCTTATGCCATAGTTTGTACATCTCAATTGTCAGTAGAAATCACATTTGTTTAAGGAAGTCAGCCATATCAGCTATGTTTTTTTTTTAAAGTCAGTAAATGAGGCTGAATGAACTGTTTCGCTGCCAGTCAAGGCTCCGCTGATAGCCAGGTGTAGCAGTGGTAAGGTATTGGGACTGCTGTTGGGACTCTGTTGTTGGGACAGCTTTATGTAGGACCTAACAGTTTGTGGGCACCATTTGTAACCGTTATAGTGGAATGAATGTTTTGTTTAGTGTTGTGTTGTATAGTGGCTATGCTGGCATGCATCCCACATGTTTTTTTTGTTTTACTTCTTAGATTTTTATGAATGTATATGTTAATTTCTATCAATTTTATCACATCTATCCTGGGATATGTGTCAGGAGTTTTCCAGAGGCATGCCTGTGACCTGGATTACAGATGAGCCTATGCACCATTGACCAGTTTAAGGGCATGACTTAAATAGCTATACCAGTACAGCAGTTAACTGGGACTATAGCACTAGACAATATAGTACTTACATTTCCACAGCATGTATTAGATCTTCATGCAGTGCACCATGCAAGTATTCAATATGATTATCACTCACAGACACATTGGATCTGGTTGCCAACTAAAGATACTGGGTGAAGAAGACCAGGGTAGCAAGACTTGAAGAGTACAGTTGGTCACAAACAGCCTATGGATTTTGCACTATTTTTACACATGGTTTTTCAAGTTTTTAATGTCACGTGCACAAGTGCAGTGAAATGTCTTTCTTGCAAGCTCCAAACCCAATGGAGCAATCAATATCAATGTAGTACTAAACATAACATAAGGTAGAACAAAAACTCACAAGAAAATATTTACAATGTGCAGGGATACTGGAGTGATAGAAGTAGATACTGTATGTATAGGGATAAGGTTACTAGGCATCAGGATATATGATAAACCGAGTAGCAGCAATGTAAATTATGATTGTATGTGTGTGTGCATTTGTGTAGCGTCAGTGTAAATATTTATGCATGTTGTGTGTGTGTTGGAGTCCAGTACCATCGTTGGGCCGCTGGTGTGAAAGATTCAGCAGACTTCTGGCATTACACATCTGGCTAAAAGACTACTGTAGCTCTGCTGGAGTCACTTTTATTTGTACTTTGACACCTTCTGGAAACAGAAGATACTCTACAGGAATGACAGAGTCCATCCAAATCATCTTGGCTCCTCTTTTACTGCTTGCATCAATTACTTGATGTGGAAGAGTTCCATGTAGTCATGACTCTATGTTGTACTGTGCGCCTCCCATAGTCTGTTCTGGACTTGGGGACTGTGAAGAGAACTCTTTTGCCTTGTCTTGTGGGGTATGCATGGGTGTCCGAGCTGTTTGCCAGTAGTTCAAACAGACAGCTCGGTGCATTCAACATGTCAATACCTCTCATAAATACAACTACTGATGAAGTCAATCTCTACTCCACTTTGAGCCAGGAGAGATTGACATGCATATTATTAACATTAGCTCTCTGTGTACATCCAAGGGCCAGCCGTGCTGCCCTGTTCTGAGCCAATTGCAATTTTCCTGAGTCCCTTTTTGTGGCACCTGACCACACGACTGAACAGTAGTTCAGGTACGACAAAACTAGGGCCTGTAGGACCTGCCTTCTTGATAGTGCTGTTAAATCAAATACATTTTTATTTGTCAAATGCGCCAAATGTAATTGGTGTAGACCTTACAGTGAAATGCTTACTTACAAGCCCTTAACCAACAATGCAGTTTTAAGAAAATACCTAGAAAGGTATGAAGTAAAAGTAACAAATAATTAAAGAGCAGCAGTAAAATAACAATAGCGAGGCTATATACAGGGGGTACCGGTACAGAGTCAATGTGCGAGGGCACCGGTTAGTCGAGGTAATTGAGGTTAGAAACCTCTTGGACCTAGACTAGGCGCTCCGGTACCGCTTGCCGTGCAGTAGCAGAGAGAACAGTCTATGACTAGGGTGGCTGGAGTCTTCGACAATTTGACACCGCCTGGTATAGAGGTCCTGGATGGCAGGAAGCTTGGCCCCGGTGATGTACTGGGCCGTACGCACTGCCCTCTGTAGTGCCTTGCGGTTGGAGGCCGAGCGGTTGCCACACCAGGCAGTGATGTAACCCGTCAGGATGCTCTCGTCCACAATCATCTCCTTTGTCTTGATCACGTTGAGGGAGAGGTTGTTGTCCTTGCACCACACAGTCAGGTCTCTGACCTTCTCCCTATAGGCTGTCTCGTCATTGTTGGTGATCAGGTCATTGTGTTGTGTCATCGGCAAACTTAATGATGGTGTTGGAGTTGTGCCTGGCCGTGCAGTCATGAGTGAACAGGGAGTGCAGGAAGGGACTGAGCACGCACCCCTGAGGGGCCCACGTGTTGAGGATCAGCGTGGCGGATGTGTTGTTACCTACCCTTACCACCTGGGGGAGGCCCATCAGGAAGTCCAGAATCCAGTTGCAGAGGGAGGTGTTTAGGCCCAGGGTCCTTAGCTTAGTGATGATCTTTGAGGGTACTACACTGAGCTGTAGTCAATGAGTAGCATTCTCACATAGGTGTTCCTTTTGTCCAGGTGTGAAAGGGCAGTGTGCAATAGAGATTGCATCATCTGTGGATCTGTTGGGGCAGTGTGCAAATTGGAGTGAGTCTAGGGTTTCTGGGATAATGATGTTGATGTGAGCCATGACCAGCCTTTCAAAGGTCTTCATGGCTACAGACGTGAGTGCTACGGGTCGGTAGTTATTTAGGCAGGTTACCTTAGTGTTCTTTGGCACATGGACTATGGTGGTCTGCTTGAAACATGTTGGTATTACAGACTCGGACAGGGAGATTTTTTAAATGTCAGTGAAACACTTGCCAGTTGGTCAGCGCATGATCGGAGTACACGTCCTGGTAGTCCGTCTGGCCCTGCGGCCTTGTGAATGTTGACCTGTTTAAAGGTCTTACTCACATCGGCTGCAGAGAGTGTGATCACACAGTCATTCGGGAAACAGTTGATGCTCTCATGCATGTTTCAGTGTTACTTGCCTCGAAGCGAGCATAGAAATTATTTAGCTCGTCTGGTGGGCTCGTTTGACTGGGCAGCTCTCGGCTGTGCTTCCCTTTGGAGCCTGTAATAGTTTATAAGCCCTGTCGGAGCCGGTGTAGTACGATTCGATCTTAGGCCTGTATTGACGCTTTGCTTTTTTGATGGTTCGTTGGAGGGCATAGGGGGATTTCTTATTAGCTTCCAGGTTAGAGTCCTGCTCCTTGAAAGCGGCAGCTCTACACTTTTTAGCTCAGTGCGGATGTTGCCTGTAATCCATGGCTTCTGGTTGGGGTATGTACGTACAGTCACTGTGGGGACGATGTCATCGATGACCTTATTGATGAAGCCAGTGACTGATGTGGTGTACTCCTCAATGCCATCGGAAGAATCGTGGGAACATATTCCAGTCTGTGCTAGCAAAACAGTCCTGTAGTTTAGCATCTGCTTCATCTGACCACTTTTTTATTGAGTGAGTCACTGGAGCTTCTTGCTTAAAACCTCTCTTGGGTAGGGGGCAGTATTTTGAATTTTGGATGAATGAGGTGCCCAATGTAAACTGACTGTTACTCAGGCCCAGAAGCTAGGATATGTATGGTAATATTGGATAGAAAACACTCTAAATTTTCCAAAACTGTTAAAATAATGTCTGTGAGTATAACAGGTGAAAACCTGAGGAAAATCTATCCAGGAAGTGGCATTTTTTTAAAATTGAGTGTTTTTCCATTGAAAGCCTATCCACCATATAAATGGATGGGACCTAGATTGCAGTTCCTATGGCTTCCACTAGATGTCAACAGTCTTTAGACATTGTTTCAGGCTTTTATTCTGAAAAATGACAACATTATCTGAGTGGTCGGTCGAATGAACCAGAGCTTTTTGCGCGTGCGACCGGGAGAGCGCCCTCCGTTCTTTTTCCTTTGTATTGAATACGCTGTTGTCCGGTTGAAATATTATCGATTATAAAGACTTCCTTTGATATCGTGCACCAGCTGTTGTTTACAAATATATATAGACCGCCACCCCTTGTCTTACCAGAGGCTGCTGTTCTATCCTGCCGATACAGTGTATAACCCACCAGCTGTATGTTATTAATGTCGTCGTTCAGCCATGGCTCAGTGAAACATAAGATATTACAGTTTTTATTAATGTCCTGTTGGTAGGATATACGTGCTTTTAGTTCGTCCCATTTATTTTCCAGAGATTGTATGTTGGCTAGCAGTACGGATTTCAAAGGCAGATTAGCCACTCGTCGCCTGATCCTCACAATGCACACTGATCTCCTTCCGCAAAATCTGTCTCTTTCTCCTGCGAATGACGGGGATGAGGGCCTGTTCGGGTGTTTGGAGTAAATCCCTTTCGTCCGACTCATTAAAGAAAGGTTATTTGTCCAATTCAAGGTGAGTAATCGATGATCTGATTTCCAGAAGCTCTTTTCGGTCAATAGAGACGGTAGCAGTTAACATTTTGTACAAAATAAGTTACAAACAATGCGAAAAAACAAACAAAATAGCACGGTTGGTTTAAGAACCAATAAAACAACAGCCATCCTCTCCGGCGCCATAAACAAGGTAGAGCAGCGTGAATATGCCTGCCAGATGATCTGCGCATGCTCTGAGAACGTGCCCTAGAATACTGTCTGGCCCCGCGGCCTTGCAAACGTTGACCTGGTTAATTAAAGACCTTACTCACGTAGGGCTCGGAGAGTGAGATTAGCCAGTCCTCTGGGTGGGTGTGGGGCCCTTACACACGGTACAATGTTGTTATTGTTGAAGCCTGCCAAAAATGCATTGAATTCGTCTGGAAGCATCGTATGGCAGATCACGGCCAGTATTCTTCCTTTGTAATCCGTAATGGTCTGTAGCCCCTGCCACTTTTGATTGGGGAAGCAGTGAACCTTCACAGTGGGGACAACATCGCCAATGCATTTCCTTATGAAGCCGGTGACTGAGGTGGTTAGCTTGATGTTATCGGCGGAGACTCTGAACATATTCTAGTCACCTCTAGAAAAGCAGTCCTGTAGCATAATCTCAGATTTTTTTCTCAAATGGCACATTTTAGAGTGGCCTTTTATTGTCCCCAGCACAAGGTGCACCTGTGTAATGATCATGCTGTTTAATCAGCTCCTTGATATGCTACACCTGTCTGGTGGATGGATTATCTTGGCAAAGGAGAAATGCTCACTAACAGAGATGTAAACAAATTTGGGCAAAACATTGAGAAATAAGCTTTTTGTGCGAATGGAACATTTCTGGGATCTTTTATTTCAGCTCATGAAACATGGGACCAACACTTTACATGTTGTGTTTATATATTTGTTCAGTATATATTGTCCTTTAACCTGTTTGGGGTGCAGCCCGACGTCGGTACACTTATGACAACAGCCAGCTCAAAGTGCAGGGCGCGAAATTCAAAAGATATATTTTTTTAAATATTTAACTTTCACACATTAACAAGTCCAATACAGCATATGAAAGGTACACATCTTGTGAATCCAGCCAACATGTCCGATTTTTAAAATGTTTTACAGGGAAGACACAATATGTAAATCTATTAGCTAACCACGTTAGCAAAAGACACCACTTTTCTTACTCCATCAGTTTTTTACTCCATCAGTAGCTATCACAAATTCGACCAAATAAAGATATAAATAGCCACTAACCAAGAAACAACTTCATCAGATGACAGTCTGATAACATATTTATTGTATAGCATATGTTTTGTTAGAAAAATGTGCATATTTCAGGTATAAATCATAGTTTACATTGCAGCTACAGTCAGAAATTGCACCGAAAGCAGACAGAAAAATTACAGACACCAACGCCAAATAACTAAATACTCATCATAAAACATTTCTGAAAAATACATAGTGTACAGCAATTGAAAGACAGGCATCTTGTGATTCCAGACAATATTTCCGATTTATCAAGTGTTTTACAGCGAAAACACAATATAGCGTTATATTAGCGTAGCCACAATAGCCAGAAACACTTGGGCGCCGACGACCAGTTCACATGCACGACAGATATTAGAAATAGCATCATAAAATGTTTCTTACTTTTGGTGATCTTCCGTCAGAATGTTGGACAAGGTGTCCTTTGTCCAGAACAGTCGTTGTTTGGATCTGGAACGGCAAATTTCCCTCTTGATTTAGCATGGGCACTTGCCAAGTGGCACGGATCTCTCCAACGTCAACAAAGTCAGAGAACGGAACACGGCAAAACTCCCGAAAAAATTTCAATAATCTGATTAAACTATATTGAAAAAACATACTTTACGATGATATGGTCACATGTATCAAATAAAATCTAAACCGGAGATGTTAGTCGTCCATAACGACAGCTAAACAGAAGGCAAATCCATGTCCCCTTTCGCGCGCTCCAGAAACAGGAAATGGACGGTCACGTCATACAAAGAGCTTTAATTCCACCTCAGACCAAGATAAACACGAAATTTCTTCTCTCACCGCCTCTTGACAACCAGGGGAAGGTGTATGAAGTGTACGTAGACTCTTACGTATCATGCCCATGTATAGGCAGGAAGTTGAACAGAGCATCGATTTCTGACATTCCACTTCCTGGTCAGGAAATGTGCTGCAGAATGAGTTCTGTTTCACTCAGAGAAATAATTCAAACGGTTTTAGAAACTAGAGAGTGTTTTCTATCCAATAGTAATAATAATATGCATATTGTACGAGCAAGAATTGAGTACGAGGCCGTTTGAAATGGGCACGATTTAACTGGCTACTCAATACTGCCCCTTGCAGCCATAAGAAGTTAAACCTTTATCCTCTTATGATTGCACAGGAAATTGGACTGTTGGTGGAGGCTGCAGTGTGTACCTGGTGAGGGGGTGGGCTAGTGGTTAGGTAGTGGGCAGGGTACACATGTGTTCCTGGTTAGGCCGCTCACCAGATCACCAGACACGAACAGTTCTCTGAGTCTCTGCAGCTGGACACTTCTTGTGATTTACTGCCTCTGGCCAATGGTCACCCATAATGCTCCTCTCTATAGAACTCAATTGGCTTCAACATTCTATTATACTCTATATTATTTTCTATTCTATAATCTTTACATTATATAATTTCTACTATCAACAACCTTTACCGAATTTAACACATTGCCTCTTCCCAGTATAAATGTTTACTGGGCTAGTTCCAACATGCACAATAAACCATACTAACATACCAATCCTAGTTGTTCATACAGAGATTCATTGTGAGACTAATTAGGCTAGTCGAGGCAATCCCTACAACCTTGGGGAGATCATCAACTGCTATGAGTATTTGTGAAAGTGATGACATTAGCGGGTAATGACAATAAATCAACCAATGTTAATACAAGAAGTCAATCCACTCAATCCACTGGTTGGGAAGATGATATGCTACTGTACTGTATGTACACAGACAAAACGTGGAAAAGAGTGGTACAGTGAATTATCTTTCACATCAAGTGATCCATCCATGCAGAAAAAGATGAAGAAGCAGCATATCTGGTAATAGTTCTGTTTCATCAACATAAGTTCTAAATTGGAGGCCATTACATAACATGGGACTCACTCTTAGAAGCCCACTAATTTCTGTGTGATCATACTGTAATTGCCCTGTGTGGGAAACACATTCCCTTGGCTGTCCAGAGATTAAGTACTCCAGCTAAAACAATGTGTAGTCAATAACTTTACTGTTGTTCCAGATCAGCAGTTGACGGTTTACCATTGATCTCAACTATGCCCTAGACCCAGTAGTGTGATCTGTAACTTTTACGACGTCGGAAATATATACTGTTATGAAAGCCTTGCACTATAAGCACCTCCTTACCATGGGAGCCAAAATACTGTATAGAAAACAGGAAGAACCTCAATCATTGTGAGAGGTCAGAGCCCATATAGGAGTAGGTGTAATCTAGAATAGAATGTACTGTAATTATGCTGTATCTAAAGCAGATGTCTTTCAGGGTTTCTCACAGTGAAATGAATCTCGAGAGTCCAAAAGGTAAAAGAGATTAATCTACATATCACATAATCAGCCTCTAACATGAAGTTAAAGCTGAAGCTGTTTGAGCTGCAGGTAGGTCTCAGAAGTAGGAAAGCTATTGTCTACTACTAGAGATGTAAATTAATGAAAATAGAGACAGAGAAAATGTCTTATGTAAAAAATAAATCGTCAGACATGTTAGCTGTTTTACGTTTGAGTGTAAAAGGCACCTAACACTGTCACTTTGCAAAGAACAAAGAGTCTGTTTGACTTGTAGGCTAGTCTAAGAAAATGCACTCATGTCCTGTTCATTCCATGATATCTCTTCTAAGGGAACACAAAGTAAAAGACACGCACACCACCTGCCACATAGCACACATGCTTTCACAATTCATTTAAGGCGAGTAAACATAAAAATGTCAAAAACCTGATGTAAATTTACATTTGATTTTGTTTATCATACTACCGTCATACAATTTCCATTAATTTTAACCACATTCAAATGAACATAAACCCATCATTTCAAAGGGTCACACTTTATTTGGATAGCCCGGATCATCCATCTGTAGATTCTCTATCAACTTACTATCAACAAACTATCTGTTGATAAGCAACTGCTTGCTAATGTTACAGTTAGGATCAGGTTTAGAATAAGGATTAGGGTTAGCGTAAGGGTTAAGGTTAGGGCTAGGGTAAGGGTCAATAGATAGTTGAAATGTTAATAGTCTGTAGAGCATCTTTATTTAGTTATTTTTATTTAACTAGGCAAGTCAATTAAGAAGAAATTCTTAATTATAATGACGGCCTACCAAGAGGACAGGGGCTGGGATGACAAATAAAAATGTAGGACAAAACACACATGACAAGAGACACCACAACAATACATGAAGAGAGACCTAAGACAACAACACAACATAGCAGTAACACATGACAACAAAGCACGGTAGCAACACAACATGACAACAACACAGTAGCAACACAACATGGCAACAGCACAACATGGTAATAGCATAAACATGGTACAAATATTGTTAGGCACAGACAACAGCAACAGCAAAAAGGTAGAGACAAAAATACATCAAGTGAAGCAGCTACATGAGTCAATAAGAGTAGATAGGAGGAGTCTTTGAAAGTAAAGATGTCCCGTTTGAAATCCAGTCATATGAAATCCATAGATTAGGGCCGGCCTAATGAATTTATTTAAATTGACTGATTTCCTTAGATTTTACTGAGTTACAGTTTATATTTGAATGTGTTGCATGTTGCGTTATTATTTGTGAACAGTGTACAAACAGATTAAGATATCACAAGATGCCAGACTTCAAGGTGAGAGCAGTGTTAAAATAATCCAATGCATATCACTCAATTTACATGCCATATTGTACTGAAACACCAAAACATTGCCCATTGTCCATCCACAGTCTATCTTGTCATTGATGATATTGGTCTATCGATAGGGTTTTGATCAATTGTGAGTAGGCCTACAATCCAGTCCAAGACTATGAGATGTAGATGTTTTGTCCATACATAGGCCTATTGCATGACTTACCATCTGTGTTGAGGGCATGGATGATTTAGATAAACTATCTTTTATAGTTTTACACTACATTAGCCTAATGTTATCAAACTTTTTGGACTGAGTCACCCATTTCCTGTTTACTTTTTTATTATATCTAATGTCCCCATCTTGTAGCCACTTTGTGCACTGGCGTTAGGAGCGTGTATAAATCACTACGAAGCCCTCCAGTGTCCTCTTGTGGTTAAATTCTGACAGTTTGGCTTTCTGCAATTATAAGGAGCTGGTCCTATGTATAAGAGTTCTGTGGAAGAGGCCGCAGGATACCAGAACTCCAAAACAGGAGCGTTGTTTCCAACCCACAGCCTGAAGTAAATTATTTGCACATTATCATAATGATACAATTACACGTAATGTCTTTGAATTGAGTCGGACAGGCCTTGTTCATACCTGTTTGTTGAAGTTCGTGTATAGGCCAAATAATAAGCAGAAAATACAGCAAAATATACTGTATATACACTACCAGTAAAAAGTTTGGACACACCTACTCATTCAAGGGTTTTTCTTTATTTATACTATTTCTACATTGTAGAATAAGTGTGTAGCAGGATCAAGGGTGTGGGGTTTCCACATCACCAAGTTCAATAACAAAACAGGCACTAGTAGCACAAATAGAATGCTAAGGGGAAGTTTATTAGGGATTTTTGTACACGGGGAAAGGGAGAATTCACCAATCACCTCACAGTCCACAAGCCGTTCTCTTTGTACATTCCTTTTCCCAGGAGTAATCCTCACACTCAGGCTCTCAGCCAATCCGGTCCGGTACACAGGGGGTTAGTCCGACAGTCCAGGTCACAACTTGTAATTGCTCAATTGCTCTCTTGCTCTGCCCTGTTGTGCAGGCTGCTTACCCCTTTTATCCCCAAACCCTCCCTTGCTTAACGAGTTAGTCTTTCCTCTTGGGGCAGGAAGTCCATATAAGGCCTGGGGGTGGAGCCAACAGACTGCCAGATATCTCCCCTCAATCACCACTCCCCCCACCGGCTGCCACAAGTGAAGACATCAAAACTATAAAATAACACATATGGAATCATGTAGTAACCAAAGAAGTGTTAAACAAATCAAAATAGATGTTATACTTGAGATTTATCAAAGTAGGCACCCATTGCCATGATGATAGCTTTGCAAACTCTTGGCATTCTCTCAGCAGTTTAAGGGGTGGTAGGTAGCCTAGTGGTTAGAGTTTTTGGCCAGTTACTGAAAGGTTGCTGGATCAAGTCCCTGAGCTGACAAGGTAAAAATCTGTCCCTGAACAAGGCAGTTAATCCAATGTTCCCCGGTAGGCTGGTGTTGTAAATAAGAATTTGTTCTTAACTGACTTGCCTAGTTAAAAAAAAAAAACGCTTCACTGGGAATGCTTTTCCAACAGTCTTGAAGGAGTTCCCACATATGCTGAGCACTTGTTCGCTCATCCCAAACCATCTCAATTGGGTTGAGGTTGGGGTTGGGGTGATCATCTGTTCACATACTCTGCGTCTCACAAAGACACGGCGGTTGTAACCAAAAATCAACAATTTGGACTCATCAGACCAAAGGACAGATTTCCACCTGTCTAATGTCCATTGCTTGTGTTTCTTGGCCCAAGCAAGTCTCTTCTTCTTATTGGTGTCTTTTAGTAGTAGTGGTTTCTTTACTCAACCATGAAGGGCTGATTCACGCAGTCTCCTCTGAACAGTTGATGTTGAGATGTGTCTGTTACTTGAACTCTGTGAAGCATTTATTTGGGCTACAATTTCTGAGGCTGGTAATTTTAATGAACTTATCCTCTGCGGCAGAGGTAACTCTGGGTCCTCATTTCCTGTGCCGGTCCTCATGAGAGCCATCACAGTGCTTGATGATTTTTGCGACTGCACTTGAAGAAGCGTTCAAAGTTCTTGAAATGTTCTGCATTGTCTGACCTTCATGTCTTAAAGTAATGATGGACTGTAGTTTCTCTTTGCTTATTTGAGCTGTTCTTGCCATAATATGGACTTGGTCTATTACCAAATAGGGCTATATTCTGTATACCACCCCTACCTTGTCAAAACACAACTGATTGGCTCAAACACATTAAGAAGGAAAGAAATTCCACAAATTAACTTTTAACAAGGCACCCCTGTTAATTGAAATGCATTCCAGGTGAATACCTTATGATGCTGGTTGAGAAAATGCCAAGAGTGTGCAAAGCTGTCATCAAGGCAAAGGGTGGCTACTTTGATGAATCTCAAATATAAAATATATTTAGATTTGTTTATCACTGTTATGATCACTACAGGATTCCATATGTGTTATTTCATAGTGCTGATGTCTTCACTATTATTCTACAATGTAGAAAATAGTAAAAATAAAGAAAAATCCTGCAATTAGTAGGTGTGTCCAACTTTTGACAGGTACTGTATGTTAATGTGTTGTTTCATGTAGTAATCTTATACTAAATGTATGCATAATTCACTAATCCATACCATTTTTATGTATTCACTATTCACCCACTCATATCTTTGATTTGGGTTGATTTAGACTGATTAGACTATCACACAGCGCCATTGCTCTATTCTGCAAGAGTGGAATGAATGTAGAACTGGCATAACGCCATATGCCTCACAGGGGAGAACAGATTCCCACACTTGTCAATTTCATGGTTGATGGACTTTAATTACTAGGCAGGAGACTAAAAGTTAAACATGATCTGAGCTGAGAGGGACACCTCTGGTCTCTAGGCCTGCCACTGACTAATTTATCACCTCTCACTGTATTTTCTCCCCATAAATTGTGTGATGGTGCGATCTAGGTGAAATCTTTACACTTCAGGCACAAGTATTCGGATAGTTGTCCTTGCACAGTGTGAGAGGGTCAACAACGTCAGTAGATATGCTTGGATTCTCTGGATCGCTGTAAAATGTGAGGGGTAGAACACGATTTCCAACAGATCACTGCCAATAGCTGTCAGGAGATTCCACACCCAACCATTGTAAGTCACACAGTATATGTGCCATGCACAATGCTACAGAAGCATGAGACTCATATGCAAAAAAATAATAATAATAAAAACTGCAGTTTCTCCTGTCATGCCACTAGATGGTGTAATCTTTCTGCCTAAGTATGTACACGGGGTAGGAACTGATCTGAGTGGTGGTTGAGAAGAAATACAAATACAGGGGTTCCCAAACCTTTTCACTCAGACCCCCCTTCTGGCATCAGGGAACATCCCACGCCACCCCCCTGCGAGCGTGCGCGCCATGTCTATTTCTATATCCACAAGCACTGTCCATGACACAAACTGTTCACACCCATCTTGTTGGTGGAGAGAACATATTGCAGGTTTAATGCTTGTTTCCTGTAATTCTATACATTTTGCCATGTCATAAGTGTGTTGATGCAATACAGCATGTAAGTGACTCAAACATTACAACTAAATCAATGGGCAAAAAACCTAGCGAGAAAATGTTAGCTGACACGGGCTAGTTGATCTGGACATTTCTTACAAATTATAAATAGCTCTCTAAGGTCTGCAATGACTGACATGACAAGTAGAAAACTGCTGATGATATACCCAATAAAAAAAATTGCACCTTGTGTATTTTACTATTACAACTTTCAGGAATAAGTTGAAAGCCGGACTGAGTTCCTGCCGACTCCTCGGGGGCGTGGCCCATAGTTTGGAAACCACTGCTCTATAGAGCGGCACAGTGGACACATCATAATACCCAGAAAACCTAGCGGTGAAACCCGGTAATGGTTCCAATCCTTTTTTCAAAGAAAATTTTTGCATCTGAAACTACTTCATATAAAGTCTGTGTTTCATGTAGGCTTACCCTAGCTTGAAATTTTGATAGCAATGTAATTCTCTCTCGAACAAAGTGAGTTTTCTCAATATATTCGCCTTGATTTACTCGCAAAATTCGAAATTATAATTAGCAACAGAGAAAACCTAAGGAAGACGAATTCTTGCAGGCAGCTCCTGCACCTCATCTCTAGCCGACACTGTCAGCTACCGTTCACCAGCGCGATAAGAGACCTTTGTGCCCAGAGACCTTCTGTGCCCAATCCATGAATTTGCATCCCCTTTCTCTGTCTTAGCTAGCCATTTTAGCTAGCTAGTTAGCAGAGCAGTCGATAAAAAAATATTTTGGTTTTACTCAGCCTAGGTATTTCTTTGTACAGTAGGTGAACTTTGGTGTCTATTTCAGACCTTATGGCATGTTTCAAGGATGAGCATAATAGCATTAAAAGGGGTTAACCTGTTTGGGCTGCAGGGGCAGTATTGAGTAGCCGGATAAAAGGTGCCCATTTCAAACGGCCTCGTACTTAATTCTTGCTCGTACAATATGCATATTATTATTACTATTGGATAGAAAACACTCTCTAGTTTCTAAAACTGTTTGAATTATATCTGTGAGTAAAACAGAACTCATTTTGCAGCAAACTTCCTGACAGGAAGTGGAAAATCTGAAATCGATGCTCTGTTCTACGGCCTGCCTATTAATGTCCTTGATATTTATTAGTATAGATGCACTTCATACGTCTTCCACTAGATGTCGACAGGCAGTGAGAGAAGAAATGGAGTGTGTAATTTGATCTGGGGTCGAATAATAGCTCTCGGCATGACGTGTCACCAGTTTCCTGTTTTCTGGAGAGCGCGTGAAGGGACCTGGATTTGCCTTCTGATAAGCTGTCGTTATGGACGACTAATATCTCCGGCTTTGATTTTATTTGATACATGTGACAATATCATCGTAAAGTATGTTTTTTCAATATAGTTTTATTAGATTATTGAAATTTATTCGGGACGTTAGGCGTGTTGCGTTGTGTGCCTTTGTTCAGGAAGGAGAGCTTAGCGCCACTTTGCTAGCTTTCCGTGCTAATTGACTGGAGAAGAGGACATTCTAAATCCAAACAACGATTGTTCCCGACAAAGGACCCCTTGTACAACATTCTGATGAAAGATCATCAAAAGTAGGACCCATTTTATGATGCTATTTCATATATCTGTCGAACATGTGAAATAGTCGTTTGCGCCCAGATTTTGGGTACTCTCTCGCTATACCTAAGCTGGATGTCGTAATGAAGTTATTTTTAGAATTCTAACACGGCGATTGCATTAAGAACTAGTGTATCTATCATTTCCTATACAACATGTATTTTTTAGTAACGTTTATGTATAGTTATTTGGTCAGAATAGTTGAGTGCCATAAAAATATCCGCACATTCTGGGAAAAAGATGCTACGTTAGCACAATGTATAACCACTGATTTCAGCTCTAAATATGCACATTTTCGAACAAAACATAAGTGTATGTATAACCTGATGTTATAGGACTGTCATCTGATGAAGCTTATCAAGGTTAGTCAAAAATGATATATCTTTTGCTGGTTTATTCGCTATCGCTAACGTGCCTATTGCTATCGCTAACGTGCCTTGATGAATGAATGCGGTAGTGTGGTAGGCTATTGTAGTAAGCTAATATAATGCTATATTGTGTTTTCGCTGTAAAACACTTAAAAAATCGGAAATATTGGCTGGATTCACAAGATGTTTGTCTTTAATTTGCTATACACCATCGATTTTTCAGAAATGTTTTATGATGAGTATTTAGGTATTTGACGTTGGTGTCTGTAATTACTCTGGCTGCTTCGGTCCTATTTGTGACGGTAGCTGTGATGGTAGCTGCAATGTAAAACTGATTTATACCTCAAATATGCACATTTTTCGAACAAAACATAGATTTATTGTATAACATGTTATAAGACTGTCATCTGATGAAGTTGTTTCTTGGTTAGTTTGGTTGGTTCTTGGTTAGTTAGGTTGGCTTTGTGCATGCTACCTGTGCTGTGAAAAATGTCTGTCCTTTTTTTGTATTTGGTGGTGAGCTAACATAAATATATGTGGTGTTTTCGCTGTAAAACATTTTAAAAATCGGACATGTTGGCTGGATTCACAAGATGTTTATCTTTCATATGCTGTATTGGACTTGTTAATGTGTGAAAGTTAAATATTTCTAAAAAATATATTTTGAATTTCGCGCCCTGCACTTGAAGTGGCTGTTGTCATATTGTGCCCGGCTTCGGGCTTGCAGCCAGAAGAAGTTAATCAATTATATCTTCATTAACCATATTACCCAAGATACCAGACTTCAATGAGTGATAACTCAGTTCTAGAATGGTTGTCATTGACATTCAAATTTGACTTTGTTTAGACATCCAGCCTGTATTGTTGTTTCATGACCAGAGACAAATCTTAAAAGGAAATGTATTTGTAAATTCAGAGTGGTAAATGCTGTCAGAATGGCTGCTGTTTTACAGGCTCCTAACCAACTGTGCTATTTTGTTCGTTTTTCTTTGCGTTGTTTGTAACTTATTTTTGTAAACTTATTTTGCACATAATGTTGCTGCTACCGTCTCTTATGACCGAAAATAACTTCTGGATATCAGAACAGCGATTACTCACCTGGAACTGGACAAAGATTTTTTCTTTAACGAGTTCGACGCGAAGGATATACTGCTTTCTCGGGAACGGGCCCAAATCCCCAACATTTGCTTGAAGAAAAGAAGGAGAAAAAGGGGGCGGAGGTCGGGCTGCCTTCTGAGAATTCGTAGGCGAGGGAGTAAACTCCATTACCATCCGTTCTATTGGCCAATGTGCAATCATTGGAAAACAAAATGGATTATGTGAGATCAAGACTATCCAACCAACGTGACATTAAAAACTGAAGTGTCTTATGTTTCACCGAGTCGTGACACGGATAATATAGAGCTGGTGGGATTTTACATGCATCGGCAGGACAGATAAGCTACGTCTGGTAAGACGAGGGGTGGGGGTGTGTGTCTATTTGTCAATAACAGTTGCTGCGCAGTGTCTAATATTAAAAGAAGTCTTGAGGTATTGCTCGCATGAGGTAGAGTACCTTATGGTAAGCTGTAGACCACACTATCTACCAAGAGAGTTCTCATCTATTTTATTCATAGCGGTCTATTTACCACCACAAACCGATGCTGGCACTAAAGGAGGACATCAAGGCATTCAAAATGGCTACAGGGATGGATGTGAAGGAGTCAGGGCTTTGGGTCATGAGGTCTGGGATCCTGGGTGCCTCACCAGATGGTCTGACCTCCAGTAGTGGAGGTCAAGAGTTTTTTTTCTCATCAATCTACACACAATACCCCATAATGACAAAGCAAAAACAGGATTTTAGACATTTTTTCAAATATATATAAAAATACAAAAAAACTAAATATAACATTTACATAAGTATTCAGACCCTTTACTCAGTACTTTGTTGAAGCATCTTTGGCAGCGATTACAGGCTTGAGTCTTCTTGGATATAACACTACAAGCTTGGCACACCTGTATTTGGGGTGTTTTCCCATTCTTCTTTGCAGATCCTCTTAAGCTCTGTCAGGTTGGATGGGGAGCGTTGCTGCACAGCTATTTTAAGGTATCTCCAGAGATGTTCAATCAGGTTCAAGTCCGGGCTCTGGCTGGGCCACTAAAAAACATTCAGAGACGTGCCACGAAGCCACTCATGCGTTGTCTTGGCTGTGTGCTTAGGGTCGTTGTCCTGTTGGAAGGTGAACCTTCGCCCCAGTCTAAGGTCCTGAGCGCTCTGGTTTTCATCAATGATCTCTATGTACTTTGCTCCGTTCATCTTCCCCTCGATGCTAACTAGTCTTCCAGTCCCTGCCACTGAAAAACATCCCCACAGCATGATGCTGCCACCATTGTGCTTCACCGTATTGATGGTATTGGCCAGGTGATGAGCGGTGCCTGGTTTCCTCCAGACGTGACGCTTGGCATTCAGGTCAAAGTGTATAATCTTGGTTTCATCAGACCAGAGAATCTTGTTTCTCATGGTCTGAGAGTCTTTTAGGTGCCTTTTGGCAAACTCAAGCGGGCTGTCATTTGCCTTTTACTGAGGAGTGGCTTCCGTCTGGCCACTCTACCATAAAGGCCTGATTGGTGGAGTGCTGCAGAGATGGTTGTCCTTCTGGAAGGTTCTCCCAACTCCACAGATAAACTCTGGAGCACTGTCAGAGTGACCATCGGGTCCTTGGTCACCTCCCTGATTAAGGCCTTTCTCCCACGATTTCTCAGTTTGGCCAGGTGGCCAGCTCTAGGAAGTGTCTTGCTGGTTCCAAACTTCTTCCATTTAAGAAAGATGTGTTCTTGGGGACCTTCAATGCTGCAGACATTTTTTGGTACCCTTCCTGTCTCAGAGCTCTACGGACAATTCCTTTGACCTCATGGCTTGGTTTTTGTTTTGACATGCACTGTCATCTGTGGGATCTTATATAGTCAGGTGTGTTCCTTTCCAAATCATGTCCAATCGATTGAATATACCACAAGTGGACTCAAATCAAGTTGTTGAAACATCTCAAGAATGGTCAATTGAAACCGGATGCACCTGAATTAAATTTTGAGTCTCATACTTATGTAAATAAGGTATAAGGTATTTCTGTTTTTTATCTGTAATACATTTGCAAACATTTCTAAAAACCTGTTTTCACTCTGTCATTATGGGGCATTGTGTGTAGATTGCTAAAAAAAAAAAGGCTGTAACGTAACAAATGTGGAAAAGGTCAAGGGGTCTGAATACTTTACGAATGCATTGTAGTCTTGTTGTTAGCTGTTATGCTAACCAGGTGTTAACAGCTAAACTAAACTCTAAATCGATCAGACAGTGATTCAATGATTGGAGCAGCCCCTGTACTGACAGCTGTCTGGGTTCAGGACTTGACTGGCAAGAAGATTTCTTCACTTTTCTGACACTTCTTGATTCATATCTCCTTGGTGTTTCATGATCACGGGAATCTGTAATTTTTTGTTGTTGTTGCCTTTCCTGCCTTGTTAGAGCAGCCAAATACTGCACAGAGATTGACCATGGTGATGGATCCAGTCATTTTAGGCACTGTTTGGGGTAGCCACTCATCTGTTGTTGTTGTCGGAAGAATTGATGCGGTGTTTTCCAACATGGCCGCCAGGAGGCGTCATATGTCACCTGGCAACCCTCTATATAATTAATACAGTACATCTCTTACTTGTGTTGGTGACAGTATGTGTCATGAGATGGTAATGTGACAGACAGACTGATTTGGCAGTGACACAACTCAATAGGTGATCATGTTTTCACATATATTAATAGCACATAGTTTTACATAGTAGAGAATTGGTGACATCATTAGTGATATAATTTCGTTTTACACGTGTTAATGGAGTAAATAATATATTTAACTAACCCTTAGCATTTAATTTCTAATTTTCAGAAAACCATTTCAGTTTCTCAAAATGAATCAATTACATATACAACCATTTTGCTGATTCAATACAATACATTATGCAAACACAATATATTCCAATCTGTTGTCTCCGTTCCATTCATAGTAAACCTGTTTCCTCTCCCTCTGAGCCACCCTGAGAACATAGTGTGGTGGCCTGCTGCTGGACGTAGATAAGGTTTAGAATTCGGTGAGCCAGGTTGAACTAAGCTCGGCTGATCCATCTAGGTGATTGAATCAGGTGTTAGGACACTTAAAGTTTTTTACAATCACTTACACACTAAAAGTGGTACTTGAGGCACACTCAGTGAAACCATTAACTCATGTACCTAATCTTCATACCACGTCTGCAAAAATAGAGGCACATTATCTGCTTTACACTCAGTTTGCAAATGTAAAACACACTTTCTGCAAAACACTAAACACAGTTCTCTACATTAGACACATCATTCAAAACTAACAGGTCTTGTGTTTCGTTTGGAAAACACTGCCATTCCAAATGCCACACTCATTTAGTGATTACCTACACCCAGTGCTTACGTGTGGAAACACGTATAGCTAATTTCTTCACTTAGAAATCAGAGCTTGAGCACTATAAATAGGCTTCAGGTTGGCTTTCTTGGTTTGGACAACAATGGAGGCCAATTTTGGAGAGAGAGGTAGAGAAAGAGGAGTGAGAGTAAGAGGGGGATGAGGACAAGGAGGAGGAAGAGGAGGAGGACAAGGATGAGGACGAGGAGGGGGAAGAGGATGAGGATGAGGAGTGGGACAAGGAAGAGGAGGAAGGAGAACAATCACAGATGAGATCCGGGCCACTTTGGCTGACCATGGTTTGAGTTTCAGGGAGGCTGGGCAGAGGGTCCAGCCTAACTTGAGCCGATACACTGCAGCAAGTGTCATCCGGACATTTCGAAATGAGAACAGGTACCAGCTGTTCACAGCAGAGCAGGAACAACACATAGTGAATATGGTCATTTCAAACAACAGCATACGTTTACAACAACTGCAACACCACATCATCACTGACAACACAACATTCAGTAATATACAGTTTTACCCAATTGTTTACACACAAAAATATGAACTTGATACACAATCACCGAAACCTGAAACTCATGTACCAAATCCCTAAACCAAGTCCGCAAAATTGCAAGTACAATTCCTGCTTTATACTCAGTTTTCAATTCTATATCACACTTTTTGCAAAACACTGCACACAGTTCTCTACATTAGGCACGTCAAAATTAAAATATCTTTAGTCCCTTTGGAAAGCAACGCCAATCACAATGCCAAGCTCTATACACTAATTGGCAACACCCACTCCTCACAGGTGTGAACACTAGTTGCTGAATTGTTCACTTAGAAATCAGAGCTTTAGCGCTATAAAAATCCCCAGATGAGCTCTCCTGTTCTGGAGGAAAATGGAAGTCAATGGTGAAGCAAGAGCTAGAGGTGAAGGAGTGAAAGGAAGAGGAGAAAGAGGAGGACGAGGACGAGGAAGGACAGTTGTCTCAGATGAAATCAGGGCCACATTGGTTAACCATGTGCTCACCCTGGATTGAGTATGAGGGAGGCTGGGCAGAGAGTTCAGCCCAACCTGAGCTGCAACACGGTTGCATCTATCATCCGTACATTCAGAAATGACAACCGGTAAGTTACCTACCATCTACACTATGCTCTTTATGTATGTATACTGTAGTATGCTGCAGTCCGACATATCAGTAGGCCTATGTTACAGTAATCTCCTTTCATGTTGAAAGAAAATATATTATTTTAGCTTACTGTAACCAATCATATCATATTTGTGGATCTTCTGCAGAACTGAGAGACGGTGGAATGGTGGAAGACACCGGCTGTTCACGCCAGAACAGGAGACCGCTATTGTGAACATGGTGGTGGCAAACAATACCATTGGACTACGAGAAATCCAGAACCACATAATTGCAGACAACACAATATTCAATAACATTTACCAGGTGGGTTTGGCTACATTGGATCGTGTATTACAGGGCAACCGAATCAGGATGAAACAGGTCTACAGGATGCCATTTGAGCGAAACTCGGAGAAGGTTAAAGAACAGCGCTATGAATATGTGCAAGTAAATACTACACTGAATTTACTATCATATCAGCAGTTTAGACACATTACAGTACTGTAATCCAGTGTATTGTGCCTCACCATATTGACTGCTCTAGGTCTATGTCACATATTGTCTTGTCTGTCAGAGAGTCTTGGTGCTGGATGCCGCTGCAATTCAGCACGTTTATATTTACATTGATGAGGCTGGCTTCAACCTAGCCAAAAAAAGGGGACGGGGACGGAACATTATTGACCACTGTGCCATTGTGCATGTCCCTGGACAGCATGGAGGGAATATCACCAGCCAGCAAGGCGTCCTCCATCACCAGGCCAGCATCCCGGAGTTGCCTCTTCACTGTTGACGTTGAGACTGGTCTTTTGCGGGTACTATTTAATGAAGCTGCCAGTTGAGGACTTGTGAGGCATCTGTTTCTCAAACTAGACACTTTAATGTACTTGTCCTCTTGCTCAGTTGTGCGCCGGGGCCTCTCACTCCTCTTTCTATTCTGGTTAGGGCCACTTTGCGCTGTTCTGTGAAGGGAGTAGTACACAGCATTGTGCGAGATCTTCAGTTTCTTGGCAATTTCTTGCATGGAATAGCCTTCATTTCTCAGAACAAGAATAGACTGATGAGTTTCAGAAGAAAGTTCTTTGTTTCTGGCCATTTTGAGCCTGTAATCAAACCCACAAATGCTGATGCTCCAGATACTCAACTAGTCCAAAGAAGGCCAGTTTTTTTGCTTCTTTAATCAGATCAACAGTTTTCAGCAGTGCTAATATAATTGCAAAAGGGTTTTCTAATGATCAATTATCCTTTTAAAACAATACACTTTGATTAGCTAACACAACGTGCCATTGGAACACAGGAGTGATGGTTGCTGATAATGGGCCTCTGTACGCCTATGTAGATATTCCATAAACAATCAGACGTTTCCAGCTACAATTGTCATTTACAACATTAACAATGTCTACACTGTATTTCTGATAAATTCAATGTTATTTTAATGGACAAAAAATTGCTTTTCTTTAAAAAACAAGGACATTTCTAAGTGACTCCAAACTTTTGAATGGCAGTGTACAGTACATGTACGTGTGAGTGCTCTGACAAACTGCCGTGGACTCCACTGAACATGCAAAAGACACAAGATAGTAGTGTTTTACATTTGTCACATCCGTGTGTAGTTGGCGTGTATAAGAGCTAATCATTTGATGGTTTGTGTGTAGAGTTTTGATGAAAAAACATAATTCTGAGAAGATATAAAATAGTTTTGAATGAAGTGTTTGGTTTTGCAAGAGATGTGTCACGTTTTGCGTGTTGTGTGTGTGTTTTGTGAGTTGAGTCTAGAGAAAAGGAGCCATAGTTTCTGAAATCATGTGTAAGCAATTGTCAAAACTGTAACACTTTAACATCAGTACAATCCCCCAAAGATGTCTTATAGCCTCTTCACACTTGCTATACTTTTCGTAAAAATATTGTCAGCTACACACATTATTCAAATGTAAACTTGCGTACTTGCTACTTCTCAACCGCACAACACTCGCCTGACAGTTGTCCCGCTTAAAGCAGGTATGGGTAGCTGCAGCTCAATACCGTGACGAGTGGGTGTGTAGAAAGGAGTGTGTATATGGAAAGCGAATCAGCTAATTGGGCAGATTTGTTGCCACTCAAGACAGTTTTGAGTGGTTTATTGGGCTGCACTACTGAGTCGATAGTAAGCCGGCAACCAGTACTCCGGTGTTGTGCTTGCTTCCTACTGGGTATCATGATCATGTCGCTGGCAGTAGCTACGTGGCAATTTTTTTCTCTCACATGGTTTTATTTCAATTAGGATAACAGCCTACACAAAAAATCACTAATATTGATAACCATCTAGATGTCACCTTGATACATACATACAGTCTATTACTCAATGTGGAGGGCATGAATGGCAAGATGGCAACAAAACCGGGACACAGTTCCCTTCTCTCCCACTTGACAAACACTAGTGTCCTGCAATGGCATGGGAAGTAGCTACCTAGTAGCCAATATCAGGGTGACAATCACAGTAAGCACAAGTATACAACACATGAAGCAACAGTACACCCATCATCAAAAATTTTAATCAAAAATAAACAATCGTCAGTTGTATAACTGAAAATGTACAATTATTTGTGTAAAACTAACAGTGAAATACAACTCAGACTCATCCTTTGCTTAAAAACAGAAGTCCAAACTCTTGCGATACAGTGGCTCAATGTACGGTAGTTGCATGGTAAGAAACTGAAGAAAAAGAACACAGCTCAATCAAACTGTCTAACATATAGCAGAGTGCTTTGACACACCCACTACTTTCCTTTCGACACACCCACTCCTTTCCACATGACCACTACGTTATTTTCGGCCTCTCATTTTAGAGTGGGTCCGCCGTGGTTCTGTGTATTCTAGTTATGCAAATATATTTGAGACCAGTGTATTGCAGCTCATTTCGTCTTTGACTTCAATAAGTAAAATATCTTTGAGTAGTAAACAGGCAAACAGCAATAAGTCCCAGACAGTTCGCAATAGAACATACAGTACCAGAGCCTGGCATCATTTACTAGGCTACCTAAAATATTGGAATCATCTGGTTACCACCAGTGTTTGGAATACATTAAGTTTGTTGACAAAACAGTCCATGGGATTCCTTGTCACACTGAGATTTATTTGTCAAAGGTCCGGGTATGTGTAAACTATGTGATTATATTACAGAAAGGTTTATATTAGTGAATGTCATCGCTTGTATGGCCTTTTTGTAACAGATCGAGTTATCTTCCCACACCGGCTGCACTGAGCCCCATTTATTTTATTTCATGTAGATCATACAAATAGGATACATTTTTACATTTGTAACATTGTGTAGTGATTTGAGAGGTGGTACCACAGGTCCCAGTGTGGGGGGACCGGGGGGATTGTTTTCCTGTGGACCAGAGGTTTTCTTGCGGACCATAGTTGTAGCTTATGATATAGTAATAAATCAGATGTAAAAAACGGTTTTACATGAGCTATGATGGGATCAGATCATTTTTCTATTCAGGTCATATGTTGTTGTTTTTTATCCCGGAAAACCTCCTGGCCCTAGGAAGGATGAAAACAAATAAAACCTTTACACAGACAGAGACAACAACTGCAATTGGACAATAAAACTAACAGGGCTGAGCTCAATTCATGCAAGGTTGCATTTTGTAGGTGTAACGTCCTGACCAGAGTTCTTATGTGTTTTGCTTGTTTAGTGTTGGTCAGGACGTGAGCTGGGTGGGAATTCTATGTTGTGTGTCTAGTTCGTCTGTTTCTGTGTTCAGCCTAATATGGTTCTCAATCAGAGACAGCTGTCAATCGTTGTCCCTGATTGAGAATCATATATAGGTGGCTTGTTTTGTGTTGGGGATTGTGGGTGGTTGTTTCCTGTGTCAGTGTTTGTGCCACACAGGACTGTGTCGGTTAGTTCGTTTGTTATTTTGTATAGTGTCTATGTCTAACGTTAGTAGCTTGTGTATTGCACTTTCGTTTGTAGCTTCACGGTCGTTTGTTGTTTTGGATTAGTTTGTCAGTATCTTGTCTTTGTGTTAATTCAATTCATGGAAAATTACCACGCTGCACATTGGTCCTCCGATCCTTCTCTCCTCTCCTCGTCCGAGGAGGAGGAAGAGCTAGACTGCCGTTACAGAACCACCCACCAAACTCGGACCAAGCAGCGTGAGTACGAGCAGCAGCGGCCCACTACACAGGAATCCTGGACATGGAAGGAAATTCTGGAGGGTAAAGGACACAGGGCTCACATTGGAGAATATCGCCGCTCTCGGGAAGAGATGGAGGCAGCTACAGCCCAGGAGCGGTGGTATGAGGAGGCAGCACGGAAGCGTGGCTGGAAGCCCGTGAAGAAACCCCAAAAATGTATTGGGGGGGGGGGCTAAAGGGTAGTGTGGCGAAGGCAGGTAGGAGACCTGCGCCCACTTCCCATGCTTACCGTGGAGAGCGGGAGTACGGGCAGACACCGTGTTATGCGGAAGAGCGCACGGTGTCTCCTGTACGTGTGCATAGCCCGGTGCGGGTTATTCCACCTCCCCGCACTGGCCGGGCTAGATTGAGCATTGAGCCAAATGCCATGAAGCCGGCTCAACATATCTGGCCTCCAGTACGTCTCCTCGGGCCGGTGTACATGGCACCAGCCTTACGTATGGTGTCCCCGGTTCGCCAACACAGCCCAGTGCGGGTTATTCCACCTCCCCGCACTGGACGGGCTACGGGGAGCATTCAACCAGGTAAGGTTGGGCAGGCTCGGTGCTCAAGGGAGCCAGTACGCCTGCACGGTCCGGTATATCCGGCGCCACCTTCCCGCCCCAGCCCAGTACCACCAGTGCCTACACCACGCACCAGGCTTCTAGTGCGTCTCCAGAGCCCTGTTCCTCCTCCACGCACTCTCCCTGTGGTGCGTGTCTCCAGCCCAGTGCCTCCAGTTCCGGCACCACGCATCAAGCCTACTGTGCGTCTCCAGAGCCCTGTACGCACTGTTCCTTCTCCCCGCACTCGCCCTGAGGTGCGTGCCCTCAGCCCGGTACCACCAGTGCCGGTACCACGCACCAGGCCTATAGTGCGCTTTGAGAGTCCAGTGTGCCCTGTTCCTGCTCCCCGCACTAGCCTTGAGGTGCGTGTCTCCAGTCCGGTACCACCAGTTCCGGCACCACGCACCAGGCCTACTGTGCGCCTCAGCAGGTTAGAGTCGGCCGTCTGCCCAACGCCGCCTGCACTGCTCGTCTGCCCAGCGCCGTCTGAGCTGCCTGCCCGCCCAGCACCATCTGAGCCATCCGTCTGCCCAGCGCCATCTGAGCCATCCGTCTGCCCAGCGCCATCTGAGCCATCCGTCTGCCCAGCGCCATCTGAGCCATCCGTCTGCCCAGCGCCATCTGAGCCGTCCGTCTGCCCAGCGCCATCTGAGCCGTCCGTCTGCCCAGCGCCATCTGAGCCGTCCGTCTGCCCAGCGCCATCTGAGCCGTCCGTCTGCCCAGCGCCATCTGAGCCGTCCGTCTGCCCAGCGCCATCTGAG